>NW_026089693.1:0-81096 GCF_024586455.1 Bactrocera neohumeralis | reverse complement strand
ATTTAATATTTAGTATAATATTGTTAATTTATAGAAATATTATGCAAATTGGGTTGGGAAGTCTTAAATTTAATAAACTTATACAAGCATAAATCAAAATATCATTTCTCATTTTAAATTTATTATTTTAATTGGTATATAAAAGTTATGCCACAATTATTATATAGTAGTCCAAAAATATAAATTCTTATTTTCCCCAGAAATACATTTGTAAACGAAAGGATATTTATCCTTTTTTATGTTCCACACAAAAGATTTAAGGAGTTCGAGAGCTCAAAACGTGCCCCACATCAGCTACCTACCCGACGGCATTTCGCAAATGATAAAATAAATTTTTCAAAGCATACGCTACATCATCTCGAACCTACCTACCCTACGCTTTTGCGCAAATGATTATATCCAAATGCCCTCATACAGATTTGGCTATGGCAATAACAGTATTCTATAGATTCTATCCTGTCGAGATGCCCTGTAATAAGTGTATCCGAACGTTCCATTGTTTTGTCATCTCATGTAAAAATCACGTGTATCCGAACGTTCCATTGTTTTGTACATACATTTAGAGACTTTTTGCTGCGCTCCTACTTTAACATCCTTGGTTTTGTCATCTCATGTTAAAAAAAAGAAACATTTAATTGGAGAAATAAGAAAGTAATAAGTAAGTAATAAGTGTATCTGAACGTTCCATTGTTTTGTCGTCTCATGTAAAAAGCACGTGTATCCGAACGTTACATTGTTTTGTCCATAAATTTAGAGACTTTTTGCTGCGCTCCTACTTTAACAATGAGTAGCGACGTCGCATCACATCTGCATCAATTTATCACACCGAATCGACTATTCACCTCATCATGCGAGAGAACACCACCCATTAACACACATACACGCACATGCACCCAAACGCGATGACTTACTGCAATCTAATTAGAACAAAAGGAATTGAGAAAGCAGCTCGCGCACTTTTCGTTGATACGACGTCGACCAAGCAGCATCGCTTTTCGCAGCCTCGCAGTATCCCGGTTCCCTTCCGTTACCCGCGCTTATATATTTAAAGTTTTAATTTCTTATTAAAGTGATATTGTTAAACATTTTCATCATTATATACATATGTTATATATATATGTATATAAGATATATACATATATTTAAACATTTAAACCACTGTTTAAAACTAATTTTATAACAACTCTAAAGTGAGTTTTCAAATATAAGGTTTATAACGATTTGCGGAATTTGTGCATTTTGGGTTTTCTTTAAAGGAAAGTGTGAGTGGCCTAGAAGGTGAGTTTTTTATACATGGTCCTTCGAGCCATAAAGAAAGGCACTGTGGCTAAATAAAGTCAAAAAAAAAAAAAAAAAAAAAAAATTAAGATTTCGAAAAAAAAAAAAGTTACTAAAAATCTTAACGTGTGTGAAAGTGCGGTAATAAAAACCGAAAAGGTAACAATAAGTGACAAAACTAAATAAAAAAAGCAAACAACAAAGCAAACATATGTGCCAAAAACCAGTTTTGGATACAGCAAGACAGTGAAAATAAAATATAGTTCATACATATACACATGTACAAGTACTGTGGTACAAAAAGTGCATATATATATGAAAAAACAAAAAAAAAAAGATAAATATATAAATAAAGTGCTGTGCAAAAAACATACGTATACATATATAATTACAAAATAATTAAAAAATAAAAATTTACAAACATAAATTGCTGCGTCTAGGCCACCACAAAACAAATATAATAAAAATTGAATATTAATAAGTTTTTGAAAAACCATAAATAAATAAAATTATATTATATATATAAATTAATTATAAATAAACTAACATTTTAAGAATACGGTGCGAAAAAAAAAATATAATAATAATAAATATAAATATTAAAAATTCATAAAAACCATAAATCGGGCGCGCTCTAACTATAAAAATACTAATAATTATAAAACAAATCGGGCGCGGTCTAAAAAAAAAAAAAAAAAAAGCAAAATTATAACTTAAATCGGGCGCGATATAATAAAAAAAAAACAACATAACAACGAACGCATACCTACATGCATACATACTCTACAAAGGAGGAAACAGGAGCAAGAGGACACTAAACAAAGGAGGAAATTAGGAAAGGAACATTAAACACAGGAGGAAATAGGAGAACACTAAACGCAGGCGGAAACCGAAAGCGGATAATATTCCCAAAATTATATAAATACATACATATATGTACTATATTCTCCCCAAAACTCCCTTGAGGCGAGACAAAGTAAGTCGTTTCCATTTTTTATGCACATATGTAAATATGTATGATATCATACGGTTTTATCAAATATAAAACCTATGTATATAATCCGTTTGATCAATTTCTAAACGGAAACAAAATACAGTTGAGAAAATATATCATCCATATATTTTTATAAATACCAAAGGAAATCATTTACTGCCTTCTAAGCATACCCTTGTGTATACAAACACACCCACTACAACAGAAAACAAACATATTATATTCAAGCATTTACTTGCAAATCTTCCCAGCAATACCCCTTCTGTTTCTTCAAACAGTAAGCAGGATTGCATAAAATAGGTAAGCGAAAGGCATAAAAAGCAAAATTTCCAATGCGAGAATAAATACAAACATACATATTTACATATGCACTTACCCAAAGCATACTTAAAATACATAAATGCAACAAACATAAATTTGTACTTACAAACACATACAAACAAATTAATATTAATATTAATATATATATTAACATTAATATATTGAAGCACATACTTGCTAATCCGCAAGTGCAGAGGCTAATGACCTGCACTTTGTTCATTTTCTTTTTTCGCTATATTCTAATCGCGCAAACATAAGTACATATACATATATATGATATACATACTGTATACATATATTCGTTATTTTTTTAGCATACGCTACATACCCTGATTTAGGGGGTATATCCGAAACATAAAATTGTAACAAAACTTAAATTAAAAAAAAAAAAAAAAAAAAAAAAAATTAATAATAAAATCTTATTAACGACAAATATATTAGTACATACTTATATAGTACGTACTCTAAGCCCGTATAGGCAAATATTATTTAACAATATCTCCTTGTTCTTTGTATTACAAAAACAAGCGGGATTAAATACCAACCAATTTAGCACATCATATTCACGTCAATACGCACATAGCGGGCACATATATGTACAAAGGTTATTGACCTCGTATACCGTCTGTACGAGTACTTATATACAAGGACACACGGATAAATCCATAATATAAAATATATAAAAATAAATATAAAATCGCAACTATTTAAATACAATAGTGCGGTTAACAAAAACGATTAACGCGTATTTGAGTAAATTTACGGGAATAACAACTCTTAATTACTTAAAAGAGTTTTCGGTTTTCGGTATTTATCAGAAATATCTCATCAAATTTTAATTTTAAATTCTTATTTATTCTAAATGAGCACAGATTCAAAAGAATCTAAATCAGGTCAGTTTCTTACCATTCCAAAAATGGCTGACGACGATAAACAAAGCACACCTGCAGAAGCTACACGCTCCAAGCACGGTACAAAGCAAAAGAGATCAAAAGATCATATAATATCGAAATTTATCACTGAAAGTGATAGCTTTATAAGATATTGCACACGTTTTCAGTCTTCCCCTATTACTGACATCACGGAATCAGTTTTAAATATAAAGTTAGAAAGTGTTAACAATCTATGGGCACGACTCCTGGCAGCGTACGATACAGTACTAGATACTGACGACGCGGAACTCCCAGAAAACGCAAAAGCTTCGGCAAATGCTAAGTGTGATAACTGCCGTGATCAGTACGAGTTAACAAAGGGAATGATAATTGAACAAATAAGTTTAGTAAGGCCAAGTAGAGCCACTACTCCCCTCCCAGAGTAATTACAACACAAAAAGAAGACCTAGATAAAGGCATGTATCTAAAGGTACCAGCTTGTGATACTGAAGTTTTCAATGGATGTTATGACCAGTGGCCGTCCTTCCGGGACATGTTCACTGCTGTTTATATAAACCATCCTAAACTTTCACAAGCACAAAAGCTATACCATCTCAGGTATAAAACAAAAGGGGAAGCAGGCAGTATCGTCAAGCAATTCGCTTTAAATGACGAAAATTTCAAACTGGCTTGGGAAGCACTTGTTGAAAGGTACGAAAATGAAAGGGTTATGATAGAAAACCCAATAAAAACTTTATTGCATTTGCCAAAAATCCAACAAGAAACTAGCCAGGAATTTCAAAACTTACACTCCACAGTGACAAATTGTCTATCAGTGTTAAAAACACAAAATGTATCCACAGAATCGTGGGACCCTATTATAGTAACCATTTGCGCAGAAACACTGCCTGATGCTGCGTTACTACGATGGGAACAATCACTAGTGGAAAGAAAATAATGCCCACCTGGCAACAGATGAAAACATTCCTCACTGCTCAATACGAGATAGCTGAGCGAATAGACAAAAAAACTATAAAGCCAAAAAGTCATCAAAATGAGTCAAGTAAATACTTGTTCAAACCCCAAGCCAGTAATAACATACAATATAATAGACACGTTAATAAAAGTCACACATTCGTGTCAAATCAAAGTAGTCAATGGCAATCATTGTGTGAACTCTGTAAGGGAGGTCATAAATTAAGATCTTGCGAGAGATTCAAAAAATTATCCGTTTCAGATAAAAACAATCTGGTCCGTCAACACAAACTTTGCATAAACTGTCTGTCGAATTCTCATATGACAAAAGACTGTGAAAGCAAATTCAATTGTGTATACTGTCAACGAAGACATCACTCAATGCTTCATGTTACCAATTTTCAAAATGTGAAGAAAAATCCATTTCAAAAAACCACGGGGTTAGTCGCTACAACTACATCAAGTAATCCCGAAACCTCAAATTCCGAAAAAAGGGAAGAACAACCATGTTGCTCTAAAGCAGCAAAAATTCAAGCGCTTCATTCAGAAAATGAAAGCAAAATTCTTTTACCCACTGCGGTCATCACCATTGAACATAAAGGTGATTTATTCAAACTAAGAGCGTTAATTGATCAAGGCTCTCAAAAAGATCCTTTATATCATCAAAGGTTCAAAATCGGCTAAAATTGCCAATAAAACATTCCAATTTTCAAATTTCGGGAATGGGCGGAAGAATTATTCAAAATTCTAATAAAATATGCCCAATCACCATAGTTTCTCCAAATGCGGATATACGAATAGATGCACAAGCCATCGTTCTACCGCAACTTACAAATTTGCTTCCAAGCTATGAAGTAAATAAAATACACTGGGAAAAATGCTCACATCTCAAATTAGCAGATCCCAACTGTCATACCCCATCACAAATCGACATATTATTAGGCAGTGACTTAATACCTCAAATAATTCTTGAAGGTATAGAGAAAATCTCCAATAAATTGTTAGCCCAAAATACAATCTTTGGGTGGATTATAAGTGGCCAAGTCACGGAAAAAATAAATTCTTTCACAACACAAGTGGAAGATATCACAAACGAATACTTAAATAATGAACTTAAAAAATTCTGGGAAGTGGAAGAAGTACCCCAGATTACCAAACTTTCAGAAGAAGACCAGGCATGCGAAGCCTATTACCAGTCCACAACAACAAGAAACGAACATGGTCGTTATGTTGTGCGACTGCCATTCAAATCCACCTTTCCAGAAACTATAGCTCTAGGCCACTCTAGAATCTCAGCAGTCCAGCAATTCCTAAGCATGGAAAAAAGCCTGACGAAAAAAATGAGCTAAAATCAGCATATGATAATGTGATGGAGGAATATCTTGACCTCAATCATATGGAAGAAACTGTACCATATGAAAAAATATCCAAAGGTAGATATTTATCTTTTTACCTTCCACATCATGGGGTAATAAGACCAGATAAAATCACAACGAAAGTACGAGTGGTGTTCAATGCCTCAAAGTGTACGAGCTCAGGCAAATCACTCAATGATGTATTATACACAGGGCCAACATTACAACCTGATCTCATGTTGCTAATACTAAATTGGCGCATGTTTAAATACGTTTTTAACGGGGATGTTGAGAAAATGTATAGGCAAATTCTGGTGCATGAAGATGACCAAGATTTCCAACGCATAGTCTTCCGCAATTCAATTAATAGTCCAATTAGCGACTACAAACTTAAAACAGTTACCTTTGGCATCAACTGCGCACCCTATTTAGCCATTAGGACATTACATGAAGTTGCAAAAACAAATGCAACAAATTTGCCTTTAGCATCTTCTGTGTTGCAAACTCAAACATATGTGGATGACATTTTATCAGGTAGCCACAGTATACCAATAGCGTGCGAATCATTATCTCAAGTGATCAAAGCACTAAATTCAGCAGGTTTTCCCCTAAAGAAAATAACATCAAATCATCCCGAAATAATAAAAAACATAAAAAAGGAAGATTTATTAGATACAAATTTCCTTAAATTTGAAAAAGCTAGTACAACCAAAACTCTAGGTATTCAATGGAATGCGATAACAGATCAATTCTCATATACAATTGAGTCAATATCTGCTATGTCCGCCATTACAAAACGTCAAATTCTTTCCTCGGTGGCAAAACTTTTCGACCCCGCAGGATGGCTTTCGCCAATAATGATTCAAGCTAAAATCCTCATTCAAGAATTGTGGCAAGATGGCACTGAATGGGATGAACAGGTAAAACCTGTACGTTTAACAAAATGGGTTCAATTTGCTAACAACTTACATACTATATCAGAAATTCGAATCCCTCGATGGGTAAATTTCACCCCTAACATTAACGCAGAATTACACGGTTTCTGTGATGCCTCTGAAAAGGCTTATTGCGCAACAGTCTACATACGCACTCAGTATGATAGCAAAATAACTTCACATCTTTTGGTAGCCAAAGCCAAAGTTGCACCTTTGAAGACACTAAGCCTGCCACGGCTTGAACTAAATGGTGCTCTTCTGTTAGCAAAATTAATTTCAATAGTTCAAACCCATCTAAAATTAAACGAAACGATCACAAAATGTATCTCTGGTCAGACTCAGAAATAGTTCTAGCATGGTTGGAAAAACCACCCTATACTTGGAAGACATATGTATCGAATCGCATATCACAAATCTTAGACTTAGTTGGCTCAGCAAAATGGCAACATGTTGCAAGTGCAGATAACCCAGCGGATCTGGGGACAAGAGGTTGCAAACCACTTCACCTCACCAGTACTACACTCTGGTGGAACGGTCCCACATGGCTAACAGAATCACAAGAATTCTGGCCAAAGTCTCCTGCTCGGAATATCATACCTCCGGAAAGTCGGAAAATAGAAAATTTTCATATCACTCCAGAAGAGGATGATATTCTCCAAAGATTTTCATCATTTCCTCGAGCACTAAGGGTAGTCGCTTATATGCACAAATTCATCCATAAACTTAAACAAAAGGTGAAAAGGATATCAAACGATCCTGACATACAACTAACATATTCCGACTTGCAACATGCCAAGGTCAGTCTAATTTTGTATACACAAACTCGCTATTTCAGCAAAGAGAAATCAAAGTTGCTTGAAAAGCGACCTCTTGAAAAGGGAAGCTCACTTCTCGTGTTAAACCCATTCCTGGACGATAAGGGATTACTACGGGCAAATGGAAGACTAGCCAACTCCAGCCTTAGTTACAATGAACGACATCCCATCATTATCCCAGAGAAATCCCGTTTTACCTACTTATTTCTAATATATCTCCACCAGCTTACACTGCATGGTGAGCATCGCTTGATGCAACAAATGGTCCGACAAGAGTTCTATATACCGCGACTAAAGCCACAAATTAAAAGAACCATTTTCATGTGTAAACAGTGTACTATGTACAAGCACAAAATGCGTACGCAGATCATGGCAGCCCTACCACCTGAACGCTGCAACTATGCTTTACCCTTTACCATCACTGGGGTTGATTTTGCTGGACCTTTCCAGATAAAGGCCTCAATGCTAAGGTCTTCCTCATTTAGAAAAGGGTATGTGGCTGTCTTTGTATGTTTTACAACAAAGGCAGTACACCTCGAGCTATGTTCGGATCTGACTACTGCGGCTTTTCTTGCAGCATTTGCCCGCTTTGTCGGACGACGCGGATTTCCTTTAAAAATTATGAGCGACAATGGAAAAAACTTTGTCGGAGCTCAAAGAGCCACGGAAAAGGAGTTTTTACAATTCATGAAAGAAGTATCCCCCGAAATTGTCAGAAAATATGCACCCCAAGGGATCGATTGGCAATTCATACCCCCATGTTCTCCACACATGGGCGGACTCTGGGAATCAGCCGTAAAGAGCTTTAAGTCCCATTTAAAGAAAACGGCTGGTAACCATAAATTCAATTATGAGGAGTTTACTACATTACTCACTCGTATCGAAGCCGTACTAAACTCTAGACCTATCTCACCACTCTCGCAAGATCCCTCCGACTTCACAGCCTTAACCCCAGGGCATTTTCTAAAAGGAGCACCCATTCTGGCCATACCTGAGCCAGGCGTGGAGTCGCTATCCTTATTGAACAGATGGGAGCGAATTAAAATCCTCCATCATGATTTCAGCCGCCGATGGAAGGAAGACTACATAAAGGACCTTCACAAGAGATACCGGTGGAAAACTCAAGAAAAGGCACCAAAGCTCGGAGACTGCGTCCTTATACAAGATGATTGTCTCCCTCCTACGGAATGGCGACTCGGCCGCATAAAACAACTTCATTACGGTTCCGACGGTCATGTTCGAGTAGTTGATCTCCGCACTCAAACCGGAACGCTAACCAGACCGCTCGTCAAATTATGCTTTCTACCAACCGCCGAAGATAAAGAAACGTAAAACCGAAACCGCAATGTTAATAAATCAATAAATCGATAAAACATATAAACCGCTTACCAAATCGAAACCTCGAATAACATAAATGACACAAAAACTTAACATAAATGTCTGATAAAAAAATGACATCCTATTCATGCCACATATCGTGGCACAAAAGTCCATATTATTGTAAATTTCACAATACATTTCTAATATCATCATTTCTCTCACAGAGTAATATGGACGTGGATATGGCATCATCGTCAACGCCAACCATGCGTTCGGCAGTTTCCGCCCCTCGCTCTGAAGCTGGCCCAATAGCAGCACCCCGGACCAACACTGCACCGGCAGCGCCTCGAACTACGACAGGCTCCACCGCGACAACGGCTCCGCGTCAAAGCACGCCAGCAGTACCAGCGGATCTGCAACCAATTCGTTGTCCACTATGCCGCCGCCCTCATCGGCTATCGCACTGCGGTATATTCAAAGGCATGCCGCCGATGCAACGCCAGCAGGTGGCACAGGCGCACGGGTATTGCCTGAATTGTCTGGCAACTTCCCACGCAACTCAAGAGTGCCCATCACAGAATCGTTGCCAAATCTGTGTGCGGGCTCATCATACGCTGTTGCACCGCGCTACCAGACGCGACTCCGGGCGACCACCGGCTCCTCGCACCAGCGGTAATGTCAGGCGTTCTCAAAGAACTCCTGTGACGGCTTACCGCCGGCGTTGGACACACTCAAGTAGAATCTCGTCCCTGGCGCCAAAACCGGACAACATCAACACGGCGCCATCCGCTTAGGCCGCAGTCCCGGCGGTCAACAGGCCTCAGCAGCGTTGTAGCTACGCTACAGCAGCTACAGCGGCTTCTAGGCTAAATACTCGCCTAGGGGGGCCGGGATGGCTAAATGAGTAGCGACGTCGCATCACATCTGCATCAATTTATCACACCGAATCGACTATTCACCTCATCACGCGAGAGAACACCACCCATTAACACACATACACGCACATGCACCCAAACGCGATGACTTACTGCAATCTAATTAGAACAAAAGGAATTGAGAAAGCAGCTCGCGCACTTTTCGTTGATTCGACGTCGACCAAGCAGCATCGCTTTTCGCAGTATCCCGGTTCCCTTTCGTTACCCGCGTTTATATATTTAAAGTTTTAATTTCATATTAAAGTCATATTGTTAACATTTTCATCATTATATACATATGTTATATATATATGTATATAAGATATATACATATATTTAAACATTTATACCACTGTTTAAAACTAATTTTATAACAACTCTAAAGTGAGTTTTCAAATAAAAGGTTTATAACGATTTGCGGAATTTGTGCATTTTGGGTTTTCTTTAAAGGAAAGTGTGTCAGAATGCAGTGGACATGTACGTCAAATATTTTATATGTTTAATTGGATAAATGAAAGATTGACATACATATTGATACCACAAAAAAGTCTTAATCAACAGCAGACTTCGATCCATGAAGCGTACATTTTGATCTGTCACAAAAAAGACGGCCAACGTTAATTTTCATCAATGCTGGACATGGCAATGTAAATTGAATTGACATCAAGTCGTAAAATGTAGGAAGAATCTGACAATTTTACGCGATGCAATCAATGCTGACGGCAATGTAAATAATGTAGGCAGAATGACAATTTGACCGGCCACTTACATCGGAAGCCCGCGCCACATGCACGAGTACGCTCAAGATGCGATGTCTTATGTTCGAAAGTATGGCCGTCCAGACCTATTTATTACATTCACCTGTAACCCACAATGGATTGAAATAAAAAAAGAACTGCTACACAACCAAACACCACTTGATAGGCATGACATCTCAGCCAGAGTTTACAAGCAAAAATTAAAATCTTTAATGAATTTCATTACAAAGCATCGTGTGTATGGCCAAGTACGTTGTTGGATGTACTCTGTTGAGTGGCAAAAGCGTGGTTTGCCACATGCTCATATATTAGTCTGGTTGGTTGACAAAATAAGGCCAGAAGAAATTGATTCCATTATTTCAGCCGAAATTCCTGATGAAACGGTTGACCCAAAATTGCATACGATAGTAACTAAACACATGATGCATGGACCTTGCGGAGGTTTCAACAACAGCTCACCCTGTATGATCGACGGCAAGTGCTCCAAACGGTACCCGAGAAACTTGCTTGCTGAAACCATCTCGGGAATCGATGGTTACCCATTGTATCGTCGGCGATTAATTGAGGACGGTGGACGATCTGTAGATGTCAAGATAAAAGGACAAGATTTTCATGTAGACAATCGTTGGATTGTGCCGTTCTCGCTCATATTGTCCAAAACTTTTGACGCATCATCAAAATCTTTTCAGCGTCGTAAACAAGGAACACCACTTGAAGGATATGAAAATGTATTTGCCACAGATGCTATAGGCCGTATATATACAGTACATCCTAATAACGATGAATGTTATTATCTTAGATTGTAATTGGTGAATGTTCCTGGTCCGACATCTTTTCAACAATTGCGAACAGTTGATGGACATCTGTGTGCGACTTACCGTGAGGCGTGTCAATTATTACGGTTGCTTGAAAACGATTCGCATTGGGATGATACGCTCAAGGATTCCGTGATATCTTCATCGCCGCATCAAATTCGCACACTGTTTGCGATTATTATATCGACATGTTTCCCCTCAAATCCGAATGATTTGTGGATGAAATATAGGGATGACATGTCTGAGGATGTGTTGCATCGCGTGCGTTGTGAAACTTTGAATCCTACATTGGAAATTACGGCAGAGATTTACAATGACACATTGATCATAATAGAAGATATGTGTTTGTTGATGGCAAATAAAGTATTGTCGTGTTTGGGCCTGACAGCACCCAATCGTGCTATGCAAGATGCATTAAACCATGAGTTGCAAAGAGAACTCCAGTACGATACTCAAGCTATGACCGAAGCAGTTCGCACAACTGTTCCGCAATTGAACGAAGAACAAATGATTGCGTACGATCGTTTAACACAAGCTGTAAACAGTGGGTCTGGGGGGATTTACTTTCTTGATTCTCCTGGGGGTACTGGGAAAACGTTCCTAATTTAATTGCTATTACCAAAGACCCGATCACAAAATGAGTTAGCCCTAGCGTTGGCTTCATCTGGAATAGCAGCAACTTTATTAGAAGGCGGACGAACTGCACATTCAGCCTTAAAATTACCATTAAACATGCATATCAACGAAACGCCAGTTTGCAACATTGCCAAAAATAGCGCTATGGCGAAGACTCTCCAAGTATGCAAATTGATAATTTGGGACGAATGTACAATGGCCCACAAGAGGTCGCTGGAGGCACTTGATAGGACGTTAAAAGATTTACGTGATAACCAAAACATTTTTGGTGGAGCTATGATACTGTTGTCAGGTGATTTTCGTCAGACTCTTCCAGTAATTTCTCGATCGACTGTTGCTGACGAAATAAACGCATGTCTAAAATCATCAAATTTGTGGTGGCACGTAAAGACACTACAATTAACTACTAACATGCGAGTGTTTTTGCAACAAGATCAAACTGCGACTGTGTTTTCGAAGCAGTTGCTGGATATTGGCAATGGTAAGGTCGCAGTTGACAGCTCGACCGGATTAATGACTTTTCCCACAGATTTCTGTCACTTCACAGAATCGAAAAAGGAGCTTATTCAGCGTGATTTTCCGGACATTAAAAAACAATATAATAACCACGATTGGCTAAGTGAACGAGCAATATTGGCAGCAAAAAACAAAGATGTCGATGATCTCAATGCTACCATTCAGAATTTCCTTCCAGGAGAGTTGTTTACCTACAAATCAGTTGACACGGCCACAAACCAGGATGACGTAGTCAACTATCCTACAGAATTTTTAAATTCATTGGACTTGCCTGGACTACCACCATATAATTTGAAATTAAAAGTAGGGTCAGTTGTCATCATGCTGCGTAATATTAATCAACCTCGACTTTGCAATGGAACGAGATTGGTTGTGAAGAAACTTATGAATAACATCATCGAAGCTAAAATAATCAAAGGAAAATACAAAGGAGAGGATGTCTTAATCCCACGAATACCTATGATTCCTACGGATTTGCCATTTAATTTTAAGAGGTTGCAATTTCCCGTGCGTCTGGCGTTTGCGATGACCATAAATAAATCGTAAGGCCAATCGTTGCAAGTTTGCGGAATAAACTTAGAGTTTCCCTGTTTCGCACATGGACAATTATACGTTGCGTGTTCGCGTGTCGGAAAACCAACATCCTTATTTATTTACGCACCGCAAAAAAAAAACTAAAAATATTGTCTACCAGAAAGCACAATATTAATTAACTGTATATGATCATAACTGTGTTGTATTTAATTTAAGCAAAGATTTGTTTATCATGTTCACAGTCCAGAAACGAGCACATCGAAGAAAATTTTAAATTTTTGTATATGAAGTGTATAAATATAATGAAAATGTAACAAGTAATATATTTCCTAAGAGGGCTTTGTCCGAAAATGTAATACGAATAAGTTATATATTCCATATGAATACACTATATTGTATATGTAACATATATAACTACTGAAACATGAAATCCATTTTGTATAATGAGTCTTGAATAAACAGTTGAACTGAGAACTCTGCCAACAAAGGTTATGGGCCCAGTTAACCTAGAACACGCGCAAGTTTAATAAAAAAAAAAAAAAAATCCGTCGTTCGCCCAAGCAAAAAAAAAAACTTTTATTAAAAATGAATTCTAATTTCCAAATTGAAAAACTCGGTGAAGAGAACTATGATGTGTGGTGTGTGCAAATGCGTAGTATACTGGTCAATATGGACCAATGGCATATAGTTAATGGCAATATTAAACGATGTGAAGAAAACGCGGAAAAATGGGACCACGATGACCAAAAAGCATTGGCGAACATAATTTTATGTGTTAAACCAACTCAAATTTCTAATATAAAATCATGCAAAACGGCAGCAGAGGCTTGGGAGAAACTTCGAGAAGTGCACATGCCTAGTGGACCGTTACAAAAGGTTTCGTTGTACAAAAAGTTGCTTGGATGCAGTATGTCTGCAAGCCAAAGCATGTCGTCTTATCTCACATCGTTTGTCGAGGTGGTAGATAAATTAGCCGAGCTCAATATAGAATTAAACGAAGAGTTAAAGGTTATTATACTGCTGTCCAGTTTGCCTGCAGAGTATGAAAACTTCGTAATAGCTATTGAAACTCGTGACAAATTACCATCGTTCAGTGTACTGAAAGTCAAGCTTTTAGAAGAAGGTGCCAGAAGGGAACAGCAAATGAATCAAGAGCCATCGGCGCAAGCGGTCTACGTTCGTGTTAAAGAAGCAGCGCATAGTAGCAACAAAACACTTGAAAAAGCAGAAACACACGCAGACGCAAAATCAAATAACTTCAAAGGAAAATGTTTCGGTTGTGGTATGCGAGGACATACGATTGCACAGTGTAAGCGAAAGACAGAACAGCAAGCCTATAATGATAATGAGCTTTCATATGCTATGTATGCAACGGATGTGGGAGTTAAAAAGGATAAACATGCTTGGTGCGTCGACAGTGGAGCGACCACTCATATGTGCTGCGATATGAACATGTTTGTTTCGTTTGTCGAAAAAGAAGAAAAAATAATGTTAGCAGCAGATAATTTCATTTACTCGAAAGGTGTAGGTACGGTAAAAATAAGGACAAAAGAATGTGGACTAGAATTGCGTGATGTCTTGTTTGTACCTTCACTCAAAATGAATTTTTATTCCGTGAGCAAAGCTATAAAATATAAACATACAGTGTTTTTCAAAGACTGTTATGTTGAAGTAAAAAGCTTAAAAGGGACAGCTCTACTGAGAGCAAAATTGCAAAATAACTTGTTTCTTTTTTATGCGCAAGCGAATACTTCAAAAATTATGTTAAACAATATGATGTGGCATAATCGGTATGGTCACATAAACTTTGAAAGTTTAAAACAAATCGCCGAAAATAATTTGGTGCATGGACTAAATAAAAATGACATTAACACTAAAACAATTTGCATTACATGCAATAAATCAAAAATATGTGCAGTGCCTTTTCCGAAGAAGTATGAAATAGGATCTAAACAAATACTAGAACTTGTGCATACGGACGTTTGTGGTCCGATTAATGTAAAATCAGTTGGTGGCGCAAGGTATTTTCTAACTTTTATAGACGATTTTTCGCGAATGATTTTTGTATATTGTATAAAGCAAAAGAGTGAAGTTTTTGAAAAGTTTAAAACATTTAAAAATCTGGTGGAAAACCAAACGAAGAACAAAATTAAAAAGTTGCGTAGTGACAATGGTACAGAGTACACAAATAATAAGTTCAGTGAATTTTTAAATGAATGCGGAATTGAAAGACAATTAACTGTGCCATATACTCCACAACAAAATGGGGTGGCAGAAAGAGTTAATCGCACAATCGTCGAGATGGCTAGGAGCTTATTGGTACATGCTGAGTTGGAAGAAGAATTATGGGGCGAAGCTGTTCATACAGCTGTGTATATACGTAATCGCGCTCCTACAAAGTTGTTGAAAAATTCTACACCGTATGAAGCATGGTATCTTAAAAAGCCGTCGGTAAAGCATCTAAGAGTTTTTGGTGCACGAGCCTTTTCGCTAGATAAAACGCATCATTGTAAATTTAGCGCAAAGGGCAAAGAGTATGTGTTCGTCGGATACTCTGAAGTTGCAAAAGCTTATCGTTTATATGATAGAGAAACGAGACGAGTGATTATTCGACGCGATGTAAAGTTTATTGAAAGCAATGATACTATCGGTGTGTCCGAATGTGAAAACAGCACTAAAAACAATGTAGATATAGCGACAATAATTATAAACTTAGACAAAAGCAATGAGGAAAACGATCAGGTAGAAGATTTTGTAAGCTGTACTGAAGATGAAGACGATGAAGCTGAAAATGAAAATGAAGCAGAATATGAAGTTCATGACTCAGATAGTGAAATACGTCGAGGGCGCGGTAGGCCAAGATTTGTCCATACAGGGAAGGTTGGTCGTCCCAGAAAGGAATATCAGAGGTTGAACTATCTTCAGTATGGTGAAGATATAGAAACGCCACGTACAGTCAAAGAAGCATTAGCAAGCGAATATTTCTTTGAGTGGGAGAAATCTATGCAAGATGAATATGCGGCATTAGTAGCCAACAACACTTGGTCGGTAGTAGACCTACCGAAGGGTCAAAAAGTAATTGGATCAAAGTGGGTTTTTCGTATAAAACGTGATACAGATGGAAATATCGAAAAGTTCAAGTCAAGGTTAGTAGCAAAAGGTTGTAGTCAGCAACTGGGAATTAATTATTGGGAAACGTTTTCGCCAGTAATTCGATACGAAACGATTCGTATGCTACTTGCAATTTCTGTTGAGAAAGAGTTATATTTACATCAAGTGGATATCTCAAATGCATATCTTAATAGCAACCTAACAGAAGAAGTTTACATAAGACAACCGGAAGGTTTTATAGATAGTAAAAATTCGAACAAGGTATTAAAACTAAACAAGGCTATTTACGGCCTAAAACAGTCAGGTAGAGAGTGGAATAATACACTCGATACAGCATTAAAAACTTTAGGTTTCAATCCGTGCAAAAGTGAGCCATGTTTATATGTCAAGCAGCTAGGCAAAGAGTACAGTTACATAGCAGTTTATGTTGATGACTTAATACTAGCATGTCCTAGTGAAGAAGAAATTACGAATATAAAACGCATACTAAGGTCAAAGTTTAAATTACATGATGGTAATACACTAAAGTTCTTTCTTGGTTTCGAAATAGAACGTGAGGGTAAAACAGGTGCGATTTCTGTGTGTCAGAAAAAATACATAAAGGAGTTGTTGAGTGTATACGGAGTGAACTCATGTCGTCCAGTAAGCACACCTCTCGATCCTGGTTTTCAGATAAGCTGTAACGATAAGAACTGCTCCAAGGTGGACATAACAAACTATCAGTCTTTAATTGGATCTTTAATGTATTTAGCGATTTCAACACGTCCTGATATAATGCATGCAGTTAGTTTATTAGCTCAAAGAAACCATGATCCTCATTCCGAACATGAAGCTGGCGCAAAGCATGTTCTACGGTATTTATCAAAAACCGTAGATTTAAAGCTTTATTATCACAAAAGTGACAAACCGGTAGAAGGCTACGCGGATGCAGATTGGGCAAGCAACAATACAGACAGGAAGTCATACACCGGCTATTCATTCTTTCTAGCTGGCAGTACATTCTCTTGGCAATCCAAGAAGCAAGATGTCGTCGCTTTAAGTAGCACTGAGGCAGAATACATTGCCTTGTGCACAGCAGCAAAAGAAGCAGTATACCTTCGTCGCTTATTGAAGGAAGTAGGTTGCAGTTCCGAAGAGCCAATTTTGTTGAAAGCCGACAACATAAGCGCAATACAAATTTCGAAGAATCCTATATTTCATAAGAGAACCAAGCATATAGAGATAAAATATCATTACATTCGAGATGTGGTTGATCGTAGAGAAATAGAGTTAGAGTATGTTTCAACAAATGAAAATGTATCTGATATTTTTACTAAAAATTTGCAAAAACAAAAACATGTTAAATTTGTAGAAATGCTTGGTCTTAAATATTAACGTCTAGAAATATTTTACTTGAGAAAGAGTGTTGAAAATGTAACAAGTAATATATTTCCTAAGAGGGCTTTGTCCGAAAATGTAATACGAATAAGTTATATATTCCATATGAATACACTATATTGTATATGTAACATATATAACTACTGAAACATGAAATCCATTTTGTATAATGAGTCTTGAATAAACAGTTGAACTGAGAACTCTGCCAATAAATATGCCTCCAATAATTAAGCGGTGCGAAGTTCGCCGGGTCAGCTAGTTTTTAAATAAAAATAACCACAGAAATACGAATATGCGTTTTCTTTTAAGAAATCTACTTCTAAATCTAATTCTAAATTTTCTCCTACTGCTATCCGATTAAAGGTGTTGTCTGGTCGCGGAAGACCTTGAAATTCTTGCCAAGAAAGATCCCGTACCACTTTGTCATTGCTCACACTTGCTATTATTTGATGAGACTGTGCAATTGAAAAGGTTTCGTTTTCTGGAACGGGTTCGCAGTTTCCCTTTACTACGATATTGTCGTATCGCAACCCCCAAGATTTTTTATTGCAAAACAATCTAATATGACCGAAGTAGTGTTCTAAATTGTCCTGGCAAAGTCTTCGCGTCTGTAGGTTAGTAAAGCCTGACTGTGACAAAAATCGCCACAAAATTCTTAAACTACTTATGTTTAAAATCCAACCCTTAATATAATTAAAAGAATTTGTTATGTCAGACCCATTTTCTTCTTCTATTCTAATTGTCTTTAAAATTCCTGCTGCAAAAAATTCTAACTGGTCGTCTCGCCGTTTTTTTTTGTTGGCAAAATAGCTTCAAAGTTGCTGCTATTAAAAATATCAAATAGCCTAAAATATATTCCGCGAGAAAAATCGAGTTTAGGGCACGACAAAAGCCCTGAACTGTATGAAATGTCAGCGAGCATACCAGAGGCTACAGTGTCGCTCATAACCTGGGATGCCAGCTTATCATTTTTTGAAAGTATTAGGAAACATATGTAGACAGTTTAGGGGCGCAACGCACGGGATTTTGGGAATCCTTATTATGAGAATGTACAATGTCATCCCAACTCACCGGACGCGATTTAAAACTGACTTTATTTTTTGAATTTTCTAAACAATTCCTAGTGCTTTTAAAGGTGGGGGCTATCAAAAAAAATAATATATCCTTGCCATTAACCTGAAAATATGGGCGTTCTTCGGTCACTCCTAAAACCCTAGATAAATAGACAAAATTAGATCCCTGATCTGAAACAAAATGGCAAGGTATGAGACCTATGTTTTGTATATCCTGGGTGACGGCCTCAAATATGGATATAGTAGGAGAGTTTTGGCGACATCCACCAATACATGAATCATGGTCAATGAAATACGAGATCGTAATCTTCTACTCCTATAATCTTATCGTATTTAGGGACGTATTGGAAATGACTCTTAAGTGCCATTTCATCGCACAAAATTGATACAAACTTTTGTTCCTGCGTAAAACCCCGACTTCTTAACTCTAAACACTTTAAAGAACTATTACTACAACCGGGGTCTCGATGCCATTCGGAAACGAACTCGTCAAGTGTTCTCTCTCCCGGAAATCTAAGAAGAGGTTTTAGGTGTCTATATGCTAAAGGTGAAAGAAAGTATGCACCTAAAGCCAAAGTTTTAAAATAGGTGTCGTATCTACGACCTTTTGATTAACGGCTACAGTTTACTAAACTTTTTTTTTATTATACTACTTATTTGAGGAGGAAGATTTCTATTCAAATTTTCATAATTACTAACCTCTCCTAAATTTTTAATTTCACTTTCTAAAGTCTTCAGCTTTACCGACATTTCTTTTAATTGAAATTTTAAACTACTAATCTCCTCATCTTTTTCTTTTAATTTAACCCTCAAACTTACATTTTCCTCCATTAATTTTAAGTTTTTAGACGCTAAGGATGTCAAACTAAAACTTGTTTGACATCTTTTTCTAACGAACTATCGCCCATGGAAATATTTTCAAAAACTCCTATTTCCTGTTCGAGTGCGTCCTCTGCTACAGACGCTAGCAATAACAGGTCGCTTGAACCTGAGGGGTTCTCGACCAATTTAGGTTCAAAATCTAATATTCCTAATTCGATAGTCGAAGTAGGATCGCTAAATTCTACCTGAAAACTGGGTGTAGGAGTTAAATTTTTATCCGGAACCGCAGTCGGCGATAGTTTTTTCAAATACCGGACTTCATCCGAGAAGTGGCGGTCACAGGCATACATATAAATATTTTTGCCGATTTTCTCCTACGCCCAATCGTTGCTTCCAAATACTATGCCTAAGAAAAAACAAATATACCCTAAACCTTAATACCTTTACTTATAATAATAAATTTTAAAATATAATCGACTACAAATAAAACCAATATTGTTACATTATAACATTTATTAGTATTTACAATACTTTCTACTCGTATTACATTTATTTGTACTTATAATTTATAATTATAGTAATATTTTATTAATAACACGGCGGCGAAGAACTGATAAGGAGCATGCATCAGCTTCTTTATAAAAATATGGTCGGACGAAAGCATAACCAACTATTGGAATTTAAGTGTGCTATGCGCCAACATCTGCGCCAACTACCGGAGGCTCCGTCAGTATCGAGCGTATTGTGTGAAAGATTAAAGCCCACCGTAAACAAACTGATTGGACCTTATCAGTGTGGCTTTAGACCTGGAAAATCAACAACCGACCAGATATTCACCATGCGCCAAATCTTGGAAAAGACCCGTGAAAGGAGAATCGACACACACCACCTCTTCGTCGATTTCAAAGCTGCTTTCGACAGCACGAAAAGGAACTGCCTCTATGCCGCGATGTCTGAATTTGGTATCCCCGCAAAACTAATACGGCTGTGTAAACTGACGTTGAGCAACACGAAGAGCTCCGTCAGAATCGGGAAGGACCTCTCCGAGCCGTTCGATACCAAACGAGGTTTCAGACAAGGCGATTCCCTATCGTGTGACTTTTTCAACCTGCTTCTGGAGAAAATAGTTCGAGCTGCAGAACTTAGTAGAGAAGGTACCATCTTTTATAAGAGTGTACAGCTGCTGGCGTATGCTGATGATATTGATATCATCGGCCTTAACACCCGCGCCGTTAGTTCTGCTTACTCCAGACTAGACAAGGAAGCAAAACAAATGGGTCTGGCAGTGAACGAGGGCAAGACGAAATATCTCCTGTCATCAAACAAACAGTCGTCGCACTCGCGACTTCGCACTCACGTCACTGTTGACAGTCATAACTTTGAAGTTGTAGATAATTTCGTCTATTTAGGAACCAGTATTAACACCACCAACAATGTCAGCCTGGAAATCCAACGCAGGATTGCTCTTGCCAACAGGTGCTACTTCGGACTGAGTAGGCAATTGAAAAGTAAAGTCCTCTCTCGACGAACAAAAGCCCAACTCTATAAGTCGCTCATAATTCCCGTCCTGCTATATGGTGCAGAGGCTTGGACGATGTCAACAACTGATGAGTCGACGTTGCGAGTTTTCGAGAGAAAAGTTCTGCGAAAGATTTATGGTCCTTTGGCCGTTGGCCACGGCGAATATCGCATTCGATGGAACGATGAGCTGTACGAGATATACGACGACATTGACATAGTTCAGTGAATTAAAAGACAGCGGCTACGCTGGCTAGGTCATGTTGTCCGAATGGATGAAAACACTCCAGCTCTGAAAGTATTCGACGCTGTACTCGCCGGGGGAAGCAGAGGAAGAGGAAGACCTCCACTCCGTTGGAAGGACCAAGTGGAGAAGGACCTGGCTACGCTTGGAATATCCAATTGGCGCCACGTAGCGAAAAGGAGAAACGACTGGCGCGCTGTTGTTAACTCGGCTATAATCGCGTAACCGGTGTCTACGCCAATTAAGAAGAAGAAGAAGTAATATTTATATCTACTACGCTACTCCAAACAACATATTAAATTGGATCTATTAAATATTACAATACTATTTACTAAATTACATTACATTTCTCAAGTATAATATATTTTTTATCATGCAATAAATTGCATCTAAAACAATATCAAAATAGGCACAATTTATGAAAAAATATTTCTAAATTTCACTAAATAACTACATACATATATTTTTCTACTAATTAAAATTACTTACGAACCTGGATCCATCCTTCTTCTTGTTGGGGAAATTGAAAAACCATCGCGCTCCTACGCATCCAGCCACACACTTATTTTTAGCTCTCGGCATTTTCCTATAATACGTTGGGAAAACATAATATATTTATATACAAGTAATTACGATGGCTTTACTAATACACTTACCAACGTTATTTTTAGTAAAAACACTTACATGCTGTATTTTTATTAAAAAAACCTAAACACTATAATTTCACTACACGTACTCCACAATGAAAAATAACAAACTGATTTTGTTAGTTATTTTTAACGGGATTTTGTCTGGCAGTTCATTGTTTTGCTTGTCACCTGATTCGTAGCCCATGAACTTTCAAAGTGTTAACACAATGGCTACGACAGACTGCAAACTACATCTGTCAAATATTAAAATACACACGTTCTTATGGGCAGTGTTATTTTGACAGCTGCACGACTACACGACTGCAGGCCGACAGTTGTCGTTCTCGCTAACTTCAATATCCTCCTATTTTTGCCAACGACAGTACGACGACAGTAGAGTTGACAGTAGAATGGAAGATAGAAAGAGGAGGTAGAGTGGTGATGCCACTAATATGTAAAATGTAAAATTATTCACAGCTCTAACAAACTTGATGTTATTTTACAAATAAAAGCATAAAATAGCTATATTATAGCTCTATTATATCATTTGTAATAACAATTGATAATTTAAAGCAAAAATATTGACCTATTTACTTATTTTTTGCATAAAAAATTTCACTTTGAACAAAATATTAAAATTTCATTGAAGTGAAAGGTATTAGTATGGCCACAACGAAATTGTGTACATACAAAATGGACAACTGCGTTGTTTTGTGTACATGCCGGCCATTGTGTTGTTGTTGCTTCTCAAAATGTACATGTAGTAAGATGAACAACGACGTTTTCAGTTCACTGTCGTGCCGCTGCAGTCTGTCGTAGCCATTGTGTTTACACTTTCAGTATTGCCATACCAAACCGTGAGATCATGGGCTCTCTCAGAAAGCGAAGAGAGGACTTTCGGATCAATTTATCCATGGTTATTATTTCAACCGAACACTGCGCAACGCATTTAAAAAAAATATAGTTTAAAAAAAACTGAAAAAACACGCTTTTAAAACATATCAAACTTAAAAGTGAAAAACAATTCTTTGTATAAACTAACAATAATAATGAAGGAAAAGATAGAAAAGTAATTGATGGGTTTATAGAAACAGATAAATTACTGCATGATCTACTGTACAACCAGAGAACTTACATTTATAAATACAACCTTGAATCTAATGAACGGTCGACGCCCAACTCAGTATGCTATTTAAATGTCACCAAATCTAGTTTTATATAGATGTTGCATACTTTTAAGCGCATCTTTTTGTTGAGCTGCTTAAACCAGAGAACTTAAAAACATAGAGAAGGTGCAAATTGAATTCTGTATGACGGTTCGATTGCGCGGCTAACAGAGCTGATAGAATCAAAGTAAGGAATTCACCATTCTCGCTGCTGTTTAGCAGAATTGAGCATGTGAATGGCAGAAATATATGTAAATGACTGAGAATAAATAAAGAGAATTGCTTTGTAGAAAATATACAAACTCACACAGAACACGTAAACAAGCATTCTCTGAGTGACATACATACATATGCATGCTTATATTGAATTATATGAACCATTGTCACATATGCGTGATTACTTTGTATCATATGAACCATTTTTTTTTCGAAAAATGGTAAAAATTTTACGTCATAAAAACATCGCCGCTCAATGCAATCATTGCATTTATTGTAAATATAAAGGAATCCAGGCACAATATTTGGCTGTTAGGCTTTTTTATATTTTTAATGTACTGGATGTGCTCTTTTAGCCTTTTTATTTTATCAATACAATTTCTTCGTATTGGCCGTCTTTGCGGGTTTAGATTGTAAAGCGTCTTACAATCCAATTCGTCGAACAGGTCATTCATCCTTTTAACCAGCAGCTGGGTTGCTTTGGCGCATTTTTTCAAATGCTCATCGGAGCCCAATAAATTTTCCTTTATTGTGATGTCTACTGCCGCGGCGATCGAAATGCTGAATACTTGCGCAGCTCTAGACACCAACATTTTTTCCATGTTTGAGGGATACACATGCGAATACGTTAATTTAGGGCACATTTTAAAATTAACGTTCGCTTGGTCGATGTCAAATATTTTTCCGACTACTTTAAACGAAGCTAGTCCATCTTGCGTCTCGGTGTCGTACTTCATGATCATGTTGCGCATGCATTTGATAAGATGGCAATAGTCGAACATCATATACATATGTATGTACATACATATATTTTATTTCCGTTATGGTAAAAATAAGGTTTTTCTGGCGATGCGCCCAATATTAGCCTCAATTTGGCATTGTGGGGACCCTGATCGCATACTATTGTTTTTATTTTAAGTCCGTTTTCTTCGGAGGCGTTTAAATTTCTCTGGAGCAAATTTAACAATCTTTCGCTGCTTATGCCATCTTTCGCTACATAGTAGGAAATTACATATTTCCACTTCGCGACTACGCTTTCTCGGTGACCTTCTCCATTATCAACAAAGCCATCAATCACATCTCGCACTTTGTTGTACGTCAGATCTTTTCTGATTGAGACTTCGTCGAAAATTAGTTGGCAAATGCGTTCTTCTGGTTTAAAGTCTTGAACAATTTTCTTTAAATTGCTCAAGACTTTTTCTTTAAATTGCTCAAGACTTTTTCGTCGATACCGGGGCAGACATACCGGATCGGACGCCAACGCAAAAGTGTTTTTTTGTGGGGCAATGCGAACCCCAAGTCGTCGCGCATAAAATTATAGGCCTTAGTCGACATATGTATAACTTGTGTTCAATGCCATTGCTTTCTCCTTTTCGTTGTAGAAGTTCTTCTTCTTCACAATCATTTTTGCGAAGGTGACTGCATGCTCATTTGCATCTCCTGTTAGTAAAACATTTTTTTCTAGAGCTTGACATTTTCTTGTCAATAAGAAAATTCTTCTTTCAGCGCTTTAATTTTTTTGGCTTGTTTCAAAGCATTATTTTGAAACCGCCTAGCTACTCGAGCGTAATGCTCGTGGTCGCAAACAGAGATATTCTTTTCTTCGTTGCACTTCATTTCTAATTCATGAAGGCGTGAATATTTCTCAAACTCTTCGAATGATATGTCATTTGGATTTCCAACTGACATATCATCAGGTTCTAAAATATCTGTTTTTTTTGCATCATACGTTTTTATAACTGGCGGCAAAACCCAATCCGATGACTGCTGGCTACATTCGTCGAATCCTAAATTTCGCACAGGAAGAGCTTGATTAATGATGCGGTGCGAAGTCACATCTTTTGTGTGAAAATGTTTTTCACAAATACATATGTATATAAATTTTTCTTTACTGGTAATTCTAGATTGCAGGCCTTTACCCAATAATTCCTAGCAACTTCTGTTTTCGGAAATTGGAATAATTTTTCTCCACCGGCACAATTGCTAACGCAGCAACTTTTTAGCGGAGGTGCCGGTTCGAATAGTTGGGTAGGGGCCTCATCTATAAATTTCAAATAAATATAAAATATATAAAATTTGTAAAATAAAATTTAAATATACATATAAATAATAAAATTTAAATATATTGAAAAACATATGTATATGCAGCATACAAACATATATGAGGCACGTACATATGCAATATGCATGCACTTTTGTATTGAAAACAACCCCATGTGGTGTGCCGTAAATATACATATCGTCACCTGAAATGCAAAATAACGTATCATCAAAAAATGAACATATTACATACATACATATGTTCAACATTTTTAGGTTCTGCACTCAGATATAAACCAGTTTTAACCAATATTAAAATTTTTTTTCACTCATGTTCCATTTTATTTCATATTTCATTCATGCCATTGTAAATTTCCGAAAATGTTGTTAAGTTATTTTGCATTTCAGGTGACGATATGTATGTTTAATTAGATAATTTAATTTATTTCAGAAATCAAACGGTTTGATTTATGAATTCAAACATTTGGTCCTTCGACCCGGATCAATATGAATACATATTTAAGTGCATTAAAAGTACACACACTTGTATGTGCACCCGCAAATAAGAAAACCCACACACGCACTAGTATTTGCACCCGCAACGAAAAGCTCACAACACGCACTGGTATTTGCACCAAAAGATCATAGCACATACCCCATTGTTGTAAGGGCACCCACAACAAATATTACACTTATGTATGTACATAAATAAAAGAATTGCACTCACCTAGATCCAACGTTGGGACAGCATTCCTTTTTAAAAGTTTTGGGCCAATTGCCTCTTTAACGAAATGCTTCTCACAAACGAACGAGTTTTTGGCTGGAAAGTGGTCAGTGGGAGAAATTTTTAAGTTCTCCTTCCACTTTTCAGCCAGCTCCCGTTCATTTGGGAAGCTGAACAAACGGAGTACACCACCGCTGGTACTCCCACACCCGCGCACGCGACATTTGCGAACTTTCGGCATTTTTCGGCACTTTCGAATTAATTAATAAAAATAAAATTCACAACTTAACCCGCTCACGTCTTATTCGCGCAAAATTTCGAACTTTATGAAAATTGGCGCAATTATTGACTTCTCAATTTTATGTAAAGTTTAAAACATATTTACATATGAAATATAATATATTTAAATTTGGCGCAATTATTGACACTTGTCTATTTGCCCAATATATTAGCAGGAGAAAGAAGGATGGTTACTTTCATATTTAGACAAAGAACATTTAAGAAGAAGATTTTTACATAATATGTAAATACAGTGCCACACATAAGTATTGGCACAGCAACCATTTTGTATTTTGCGGCTATTTTAAAAACAGACTAATAGGTTATTTATTGTAAATATATTTTACCTTGTTAAATCCATTCATTAACTACCACATACACTCATTTTTTTATAATAATTCATTTTTAATTATACTTTTTAATTCACATTCATAAAAAATAAGCAATTTTTACGACACAAAAGTATTGGCACACTCAGCAAATTATAAAGAAAAAAAAAACATTATGCAATTTAATTAATATTTGGTGGGTAGTCCATTTTGCTTGATTACAGCTTCCAGACGCCTTGGCATGGAATATACTAGTTTTTGGGTTGTTAGCTGGGGTATTTTGTGCCATTCCTCTAACAAAGCCTGCTTCAACTCCAGTTTGTTGCAAACTGCCCGTTTTCTCACCCGCCTTTCCAACTCCTCCCACAAATGCTCAATTGGGTTGAGGTCTGGAGATTGTGGTGGATGGGGCAAGACGTGTGCGGTGTTATAAGTTAACCACATTCTTACAATATGAGCCGAATGCTTCGGGTCATTGTCTTGCTGAAATGTGAATGAGCTTGGTAAATTTAGTTTTTGAGCACTTTTTTTCAAATTTTGCTTCAAAATATTTAAATAAACCGTTTTGTCCATAATGTCTTCTATGAATACCAGCTCACCCACACCTGCAGCAGCCATGCATCCCCACACCATCACACCACCACCACCGTATTTCACTGTTGGAGCAAGATTTTGTTTTTCAAATTCAGTGTTTGGCTTTCTCCACACCGAAGTACGACCGTCGCTCCGAAAGATATTGTACTTACTCTCGTCTGAGAAGAGTACTTGGTCCCAGAATGTGTTTGGTTTTTTGTTATACTCTTTTGCGTAGTCTAGGCGCTTCTTCTGGTTACGTGAAGATATCAACGGCTTCTTTCGGGCAACACGCGAATTATAGCCAGCCGAATGTAGTACTCTTCTAACGGTCATCGCATGAATATCTTTTCCAAATTCATTTTTCACTTCAGCAGCAATCTGAGTAGATGATATTTTCGGATCTATTTTGACTTTTCGAACAATGTGCTGCTTTTCGCGATCGCTTAGAACCTGAGGACGACCGGTACGCTCAGCACTTTTTAAACATGATGCTCCTTTAAACCGCTTTATGATATTGCGAATTGTGAAGCGGCTTCTGTCCATCATTTTACCTATTTCAGCATACGATTTGCCTTGGTTGTGCATATGTAAAATAATTTTTCGCTGAGATATAGTGGTTTCTTTTTGTTTTGAAGACATTTTTATAAAAAAATTTAGCTTTTCACGTTATTGAACACAAACGAATTTCACAAAGCAAAACTGGTTGTCAATTTGAATAACTGTTAATAAATGAAAAGAAAAGTGTTGTATTCTCGGAAAAGGAGTGGCCAGATTGAGTATTTTTTAATTAACAGACCGGGTGTGCCAATACTTTTGTGTCGTAGAAATTGCTTATTTTTTATGAATGTGAATTAAAAAGCATAATTAAAAATGAATTATTATAAAAGAAATTAGTGTAGGTGGTAGTTAATGAATGGAATTAACAAGGGAAAATATATTTACACTAAATAACCTATTAGTCTGCTTTTAAAATAGCCGAAAAACACAAAATGGTTGCTGTGCCAATACTTATGTGCGGCACTGTATTTATTTGAATTTTGGCGCAATTATTGACACTTGTCTTAATATACAAAATTGGGCCAATGAAATATGTACATAATTACTTTTGCATGTCAATATGGAAAGCTGGGAGGTGAATTCCATACTTTAAATCTAACAAATGTTCGCTGTCGAACCTGCACCTTCTCTATGTTTTTAAGTTCTCTGCTTAAACAAGAGAACATACATTTATAGTGAAGGTTCAGGGTGTGCCCCGATTGTCAAAATGTTCCTTTTTTTGGAGGAGTTGAGTTTTCTATTAGTGGATTTCACCTCAAAAAATTATTAGCGGATTTCACCAATATTTAACATGAAGGGGTCGAAAATAACAGAATTGAGCATGAAATGAGAAAAATACAAATAAGAGACAACCAATGAAGTAAAAGCTATGCATACTTATGTAATTACAATATATGCATGCTCTTTTTGGTTGAGTATTTGCATATTAGATTTTTTTGATATGTTTTCATGGAAAAATTGCGCCAAATTTTACGATGAAATATGCGTATATGTATAAAATATGCAAGTAGTTACATTTTTTTTTTAATTGTAGGTATATATGTTTTAACGAGGAAATCGCGCCCAATGAGTTATGGGCATATTTGAGTTTTCAATTGTTGGCTTGTACTTAGATTTTTTACGTATGTAGTATGTATATGTATGTATGTATATTTATATGTATGCAATATGCAAGTAGTTTGTTTTTTCTGATTGTAGGAAATATAAGTATGTTTTAACGGGGAAATTGCGTCGATAGGAACTGCAAAAGCTAATACAAATGTATGTATGAGTGCATTTACAATGTATGTTTGCGCTTTTTGGCTTAATATTGGCATATTCGATTTTTCTAATATACATACATACATATGTAAGTATTTTCTAATTGTATGTAATCGAGCAAAATTTGGAAATAGAGTAGAATCCGATTTGGAGCGTCCATGTACAGCTTTAAAAAGTTACCTTTAGGTTAACGTTTTTGAACTTTTGTATCTATTTTTTTTTCAAACCCAAAAGTTTGTTTGGCAAATATACATACATATGTACTTATTTTCCTTATTTCTATTCTAATTTTTCTGCTCTTTATTCTGGATTAGCAGATTTCTTTTGTTTTTTGCTTGCTCTACCAATTTTTCACCAGTATGAATTATGTATTTTAAGCTTTAATACTCAATAAAATGCCATATGAACATATAATTTGTATGAAAGCTGAAATTTTAATGTTTTCAACAATTTATAAATATGTGACCTGGTCTACGAAAAGGGAGTTAACGTGCGAAAACTAGTTTTCTGGGAAACAGCTGTTAAAAATAAACAACATCCAACAACCATCCGAATCAACTAAAAAGTGAAAATTGATTTTTTTGACACCTAAGCCCCCTTTCCGTAAACCAGGTCACATACAGCAATTTATTTCATCTTACACGGTTTTCAGATGACATGGAACGTATCACCCGTTTTTCTATAGGAAACGCCTCTTTTTTTTACACGGATTTCTGAGGAACGTATCTACCGTGTAAAAAAAGCGTTGTTTGTATGTACATATGTATGTATATGTTTGCGCTTTTTGGCTGAGCATTGGCATATGAGACTTTTCTGATATATCCCAATAAACCTTTCCATAAGCGAACGGCAATAGAGTTATAGAATAAGCTTATTGTAATGATTTTTCGAAAATATTTAATAAGCATATTTATGAAAGGTTTATTTAATTATAAAATAATAATACTTTTATAAACGTGCTTGAAAAATGATTCACATAGTAACAACATAACAAATATGATTGTAATTGACTTAGGCCTCGCTATAGTTTTGTAGCTCTGTTGTGTACATGAAACTTACAAAAAATTTACGCCCGCTACAGTTTTGCAACAACACTTGCAACAGACTTAGGCTAAATACAGTTTCCAAAGCTTACTGTTTCGTTTACCGTTATTCTGTCGCGCCGTTTTAGCGTCTTCACATTTTTCGTTGTCATTGTAAAATTTTATGCGAAATGAATAAGGTGAGAGTGAACATAATATCTTAAAACAATTTAAAATGCCATATAAAATAAAACAGTGTGTTCGTAATGAGTCTAGTGAAGTTGTTAGTTTGTTATTAAGTGCAAAAAAGAAAAAAAGAATAATGAAGATGAGGATATTGCAACCAGCTCCAGTCAAAATGATTTTAGTGAAGCAAATATTATTTGTAATGAAATCAATGAAACAGAAAATGAAATTTACAGTTCTGAGGAAAATGATAATGCTGAGCTCTTAATTAATGACGCTGATATAAAAAGAGATCTTGCTATTTGGTCAGTTAAGCATACTATATCAAATAGTGCAATCAATGAGTTACTGATTATCTCACGAAAAACTTTTCCATATCTACCACGGGATGCAAGAACTTTAAAACATACATACATACATACTTATATTATATGCTTAGATTTTTTTAATTGTAAGCTGTAATGGGGAAATTGGACAAAAATGGAAGTTAAGCAGAAATTTTTCAACGGAATTTTAGTTTTAGAACAATTTCGACGCGTAAAGTCAACTCGCTAACTCTACCGTTCGTTATTTAAATAAAATTATTTTTATTAATTTTTATTAATACATACATATGTCAGAAAAAAGAAAGTGCCGTGTTCGCGAGTACCGTTCCACGCGTAATAAATTTTTTTCTTTCCCCAGCGATCCGGAGCAGGCAAAAAAGTGGGTGGAAAACCTCAGGATCCCACCACCGCTGGACTTACCCGCTCACAATGCATTCGTTTGCATAGAGCACTTTGAACCAAGTGCAGTGGGCGTGAGGAAATTGAGGGCAAATGCGGTGCCAACCCTCAACCTTGGTGAGTTTTTTCATTTTAAATTTAATATATGTATGTATGTATCTAATTAAAATTAAAATAAAATGTGAATAGTGTATAATAGTGTGAATAGTCTGCCATGCTGGTGTATCAAGCTGTGTTTTGCAAGGGTGCGCCAGTTTTTCCCGGTATAAGCAATATTTTAAAAAATGTGTAAATATGGTGAATAAATATAGTGTCTGAATATAGTGATTTAATTATTGCAAAACATGTGCACTATATTCAGATTTTTGTAAAAAAAAAGTGGGAAGAAAAAAAATCATTGCTCTGACCAAATACATACATACATTTGATTGCAGATCTATTCCATTATTCGCAATATTTAGCATTTTATCTGTACGCATACATAAGTGTACATGTGCACTTCATCGTTCCCGTTTAAATATTGCACTGCATATGTATGTACATATACATTTATAAAGTAGTTGTGTCTGAATATAGTGATTTTATTATTGCAAAACTTGTGCACTATATTCAGATTGTTAAAATGTAAAAACTTGGGTATTCGTTATATCGAGGTGTTTACTATTTAGAGTGTGCACAGTCGTGCAGACTACTGACGTCCGGAACACGTAGAGCGCGACAGACTGATTAAAATACACCCGTTCTTATGAATCCTGAGACAGTTATAAAATTCGATTCTCATATTGACGTTTTCCTCCATAAAGTATTTCCAATGATTTGATTCTTGTAAGTTGCAAGAGTATAAATTGTTCGGTTGCACCCGAACTTAGCACTTCATTACTTGTTTTTATATAGATACAGCTGCGCGCAATAATATACATATGTAGTAGTGGGCAATAAAGTTAGTGAACAATTTTTTTTAAGTTAATTGTTTTTATTATCCATAATATGTAAGTTTCAAAGTTATTTTGCATTTTGACAATATAACTTTTATTAAGCACTACTATTTCATTGGTCGCAGCTGTACATATACATATTGGCACAATTCCGATTACTTTGGCGGTGAGGTAATGAAAACAAATTTTGTTATAAATGGGGAATGTGCTGATAGGGGTACTTTTCCAGAGAAGGAATATGCAAAATTAATGTTGCTAACACTTGCATATATTTTCTAAAATATTCCCGATTTCTTCATAATTGTCCACAACGGGCGTAAAAGTAATTTTTAAAATGTAGATTTCTTAATTAAAAAACATGCGAAAAATGTAAAATGTAAATTTGTTTAAATGTTTACAGTTAAATTTAATATACATATGTATTCGAAGTGAAAAACTTAATAATTTAAATTCTGATGAATGTAGTGAAATAGCTTTTTGAAATGAACCACTTTTCGGAGTTTTTGAACTTTCGAAATCGAATATTGTGTAAACTAAGCATTTTCGGTACCTATAACCCTGTATATTTGTATATTTTTGAATCAGGAGAATTTCCTCTTTCCAACGGTACCCTTAGATCGCCAAAGTTATCGGAATTTTGCCATTTGCCCACATATGACTGCAAATTAAAATACTAATATAATATATGTACGTATATACATACTTATACATATGTACATGTATAATCACATCTGTATGAGGTTCATTAAAAAATTTTAATGTATCCTAGTAGGCTATGAAAATGCACCTAGTGTGGACGCTTCTACGGCCAAGACGAAGATGCTGCATTAGCAGCTGCGTTGCGAGACAGGCGACTCTTTTTGAATTCCCTAAAAGGGAAGATGTTCGCTAAAGTTGGGCAAAGGCTTGCAACTAAGTTGCATCGCCTTCCGATTCCCTGTTTATTTGTCGAAACCACTTTGATCCTGAGTTTTCACTAAATTCAGACTTCTGCCTGGGGCTTTCCCTTGTTTAAGATTAGAGTCAGAACTAAATCATAGCACATCTAGCTCTGACTCTGATTGGGTGTGCCCGCCCGTCACTACACCTTATGTTTGTCGTAAAGTAGCTGTAGGAGGTAGTGTAGAGGACGACATAACTTTGATGGAATTTGAAAAATATTCCATCCTAGAGGAAAAGAGATTAGGATTAGAGGCAGAAAGTAACTGCGAAGGCTATGCATTAGACAGCCGCGAGCGATTTGCTCGATCCGCGCGTTATTATCAAAGTAATGCGCTGAAACTAAATAAAAAGGTCAAGGAGTTAGAGGAGGTTATTCAAGATTGAGAAAAAAAATATGAAGAACTAAAAAAACGTGTAATAGTTGCCAAGACGCTATTACATTCGCTAGGATGATCGTCACGAAACGCAATCACCTTATTAGTGACAATGAAAAGACATTGGAACAAAACATTAGTTATATGTCCACCAAATTATATAATTTCATGCGTGACGATTTAGATTTCTCTTTACCGAGCAAAAGTTCCCTTTGAGATGGCGCCCCCCGACCTAACTTACAATAGGGTTAGAGATATTATTGATGGGTTTGTAGATTATGGGGACGTCCATCGCGAAATGAAAATAGGCAATAAGTGTTTTTTCTTTATGGTAAAAGGGTTAAGTTCAGGTTGGAAATATGTGTTTTATGTGTTTTCATACTATATTTCCAAAAGTGAACTTACTATTCAAAATTTATCCGAAATTTTGAATAAAAATATCACAGCACTAAAGTCCATTGGACTTAATGTTAAGGTTTTGGTCTGTGATCAAGGGGCTTCAAATTCTTCGATTTTTAAATCGATAAGAATTAATGTAGGAAATCCCTTTCACATGCACGATGGTTCGAAAGTGTATTGCTTATATGACTATTGCCATCTAATTAAGTCCGTCCGCAATACGTTGATGAAATATGATATTTCAACTCCTGATGGAATAGTCAGTTTTAGTGTTATTAAAAAACTATTCTCTATTGACCAGAGCAATACTCACTTTAAAATATGTCCGAAACTTACGGAGTCACATATTTATTCCAGCGTTTTTGAAAAAATGTCAGTAAAACGTGCCACTGAGGTTTTTAGCAATTCGGTCGCGGCTGGCATCGAAATGGCTTACATATAGCCAAAATCTATTCGGCAGTGACCAATATTTATTAAAATGTGTAAAGCCTACGCAGTTATTCGTCAAGAGAATGAATGATCTCTTTGACGATTTAGACTGCAAGCAATTTAATTCCAAAAATCCGTTAAAATGTCCGCTCATAAGAAATGAATTCGGGAAGGTCCAATGCCTCTATGATCACATTGAATTTTTACAATCCATTAAATTACCTGTCGGGGCTCGGGTTAAATGTATTGATAGCCTTTCCAATACAATTAGGGGTATGCTAATGCTAGCAGAAGAGCTCTTTAGGGAACAAAAGGAATTAAAATATATTTGTATTCCTTGGGAAAATGAATCAGGATGCGTTGGAGAATTTCTTTTATAGAGTCCGAGCGAGTCAGGGTATTAATACCCATCCGACTGCCCATGAAATCCAGTACATTGTAGGTCGTCTAATATCTATGAAGATACTTAGGCAAAATTTTGAAAATAAGGGTGCCAATTGTGAGGATGATGACGATGCCAATTTAGATTGCAACCTACCCCCCGAACATCGTCATCTATATGTACAGGGAAACGAACAGGAATCTGAGCATCTCGACCTGGAATCTTTCACTATTCCAGACGAAAATTTTGTTGAAGAGGACGACAAAGCTGACGTCCAAATCAAGCGGTATTACACTGGCTATGGTATTTACCAAAAAATTCTGTGTAAGATCCATTGCGAAAAATGCACCAAAGCAATGACGAAGACACAAAGCGATTTAACCCTGTATTCGGAGGCCCTCATCAGAGCAAAAAATTACAAGGATGACAGCTGGTCAATCCTACTGATAGGGTCTTCGAAGTGTGTCGACTGCAAATGATGTAGTACGTCAAGCTCTTCAACGAATATGCTCATCATTCCAATGTTCATTGTTTAATGTTGTCCGCTATACAACAAAAAACCGAAAGGTTTTTCCTCAATGGTTTGATCAAGCCGATGAGTGTTTCGCACACAAACTAAAATTGTTAGAGTATTTATTTAGTGACAGTACTCCTTTTCAAAAATTCAAAGTGGCTTGTAAAACAAGAATTAAATAGGGAACGAGATCGGAAGCGCGATGAAAAAATAAAAAAAAACTTAAAATTAAGTTGCAAGTCAGAACCCTTTGGCTAGCAAACATCTTACTTTTGGGTAAGTAATGATTTACAAAATAATAATATATTAACTTTTTTTAATGCTTTTGGCTTTATTCTATTTACAAGTTTTTTCTATTTTCAGTTTTTTTTTATATTTTCATTTTTTTTATCTTTCCAGGGTTTTTTTCTTTTTCTAACGTTGCAACTGAGCCTAGCCTTTTTAAAAAGTAATATTAATCAGGATGAATTAAATTTAATATTATTGTTTAAAAAAGCAGGTGAAATTAAATGACTTAATTTCATTATTAAGTCGTGTAAGAAATTTGCATTTTAAATGGAACATTTCGTAATTCAGTTTTAAATTTAATTTTTTAAATTAATAATTAATTTAATTAAAATTTTTAAATTGTTAGTTTTAAGTAAAAATATTTCAATAAAAATACCTCACATATTTAATAAAAAAATAAAAAAAGTTGTCTTTATTTAAATTAATTTAACTAAAATTTTTAAATTGTTAGTTTTAAGAAAAAATATTTCAATAAAATCTATATACATATGTATATAAAATTAATTGGCAAAACTTCCTGCTCGCATACTCCTCCTAGACGGCTTGCCCGATTTCAATGAAATTTTCAGGGGTGATTGGGGTCTGTTGGAAGGGTGCACATAAGAAATTTAATGTGTGTATCATTGCACGTTTTGCAAAAAAAAAAATGATACAAATATACAAATTCTCATGAAATAATGGTTTGCCGCAAGATTGGCAGTCCTATCAAATGCCTTTTACTAATAAACAGAATTTAAGATGTAGTTTTAGGTTAATTTTTCCATTTTTATTTATGTACTTCAAATATGCATACTCTAGCACGACCACCGGGGACAACACTAACTACCTTTTTCGAGTTGTGTGAAAACGATGAAATTGCAAGAACATTGCTATATTCCGAAATACCACAATATTTCACTTGAAATCCATCATCGAAAACATTTCAACGACGAAAGCAAGGGGAGCGTGTTGACGGTTATCCAAATGTCCGTAAAACCGATGCCATAAGACGCATTTACACCATCCATCCGAACAACGCCGAATGTTTTTATTTGCGTCTGCTATTAGTCAACGTGCGCGGACCAAGATCATTTGATGATTTGAAAACTGTTGACGGTCAGTTGTGTGCGACGTATCGTGAAGCATGTCAGCGATTGCATTTGTTAGAAGACGATATGCATTGGGACACCGCACTTCATGACGCATCACTCACATCTCATCCAAAACAAATACGCGTATTTTTTGCCATAATAATATCTACTTACATGCCTTCGGTCAAATCCGCAATAACTGTGGAATAAGTACAAAGACTGCATGACCGAGGACTTATTAATTTTGGCGCGTAATCGAGCATCGGACGCAGACTTGCTATATACATTACAAATGTATAATTCTGCTTTGATATTGGTTGAAGATCTGTGCCTTACAATTGCGAATAAGGAATTAGCGCAACTTGGCATTACTGCGCCCAGTCATTGACCATGAGCTTCAACGTGAACAACAATACGATTGCAATGAATTGCGTGCTTTCATACTACCAATCGATGATACCGGTTAGTTAAAAATAAAAATATAATATGGTACATAAGCGACTGCGGATACTTAAATGAGTCGTACTTAAAACAATAATTTGTAGGTATTTCAAAAACAAATCGTGAGATGCAGCAAGATATAATATAAGCTGTTAAGAGTGATGAGGGAGGGATTTGATTTTCATTTAAGCGGAGTACTACTTAGGCGGGATTGACTGTACACATGAATCAGAGGAAAAATGTCTTGAATTGAAAATCGACAAATAAACTATGTTGTCTATTTTATTCTAAAATATTTTAATACTTGTTTTTGCGGGGTTGACACTTTTTCCTTCTCATACATTTCAGAAATACTTATGTATATTCAATTTATGATTTTTAGATTTTGAAATCGTCGCGAAAAAATGCTTGTAGACAAGGCATACTCGGGGAGATGTAATGGCGTCTGCTTTTATGAATGAATCGAATATGCTTTTTGAAAATACGTTTGCGTTCATGAATGAAAATTTTGTTGTTGTGTAATTTACTATAAATTTTGACATCGGCAATTTGGCTGCCATATTGGTTTCTGATGCTTTTTCAAACGATTGTTGTTTTTGTAGAACAATTTTGGAATTTTTGCGGGTGACATATTTACATGTGTACTCATATACATATGTACATACTTACATATGTTGGTAGGTTTGTGTATTCATTATACGGCAATATTATATGTATGTTCATATACAGTTATGTGAAAAATAATGACAGTGACCTGCAGTTAATGAAGTTAATGTACATCCAGATATGTGAGGAAATTAGCGGCAGTTAACTAATCATATGTATTTATTGCGAACAAATTAAAAATGAGTTTTTTTTACAGTTTTACACACATTTTGCTATGTTTTGTATTTTATTTGCATTTATTTTCAATTGACGATATTAGTATGTGAAAAAGATAAGGACACTTTGCGATTTATTTAAAAAAATACAATATTAAGTAAAAAAAAAGTAACTAGTTTTCACTGAGAAGTGATGATATTAATTACTTATTAGTTTAATATATTGTTATTTAAAATTGACATGTTGTACAATTTTGTTCTTGTTTTGTTTATATGCATCCCTGCCCGTATTATTTTTCACATAACTGTACATTAACGCGCGCACATACTTCTACTTATGTACATACATAGTGTATTGATAAATGATAAAATAACTTTTTGAATTTCTGAAAACCAAATAAGAATATTAAATGTCCAAGTTTGTTATAAGTGATAAGTATGAATATCGGTGTTAAATGATGAAAGATTTATATATGTAAATTGATTATTTTAATATTAGTATTTTATGACGATAGTACACATACATATATGTATGACAAACATATATGTACATACTATGAGCGTCAAAAGTGAGTCAACACCTGTGGAAAGTTTGGTTTTCGTATAATTACAAGCTCAAATTGAAAAACACATCAATTCTAATTATACAAGCATAAAGGTTTATTCAATATTAAAAGAACAAGAGCAAAAAAACAACAAATAAACGGTGTGATTTTCTAAACACACTTAAACCAAAACATGTCATATTTTACGCGTCAAAAGTGAGTCAACACTTTTGTTTAAAATTAAAATAAAAAAATAAATGTATATTTTTATGCAAATTAGTATTTAGTTTGGCCACCTTTAGCCTTAATTACTTCTTCTAGTCTTCGTGGCATCGACTCTATCAGCTTTTTTGTGTACTCCACTGGTATTTTTCTCCACTCCTCCAGCAATACGGCATTAAGGGACTCTTTACTCGAGATGTTTTTGTTTTTTCGTATTTGCCGGTCCAGATAGTCCCATATATGCTCAATTGGGTTTAGGTCTGGGGATTGAGGGGGATGGTCCAGCTGTTTTGGTGTTCGATATAGTAGCCATTCCTTCGCCAAGCGTGAGGTATGCTTGGGGTCATTGTCTTGTTGGAAGATCCAATAACTAGGCAAGTCCACTTTAACAACGCTTGGAGCAACATTGCTTTTTAATACCTCCAAGTAACCTCGCGCATTCATTGTAGATTCAATAAAAGCAAGTTCACCAACTCCAGAAGCTGCAAAACATCCCCAGACCATTACCGAGCCTCCACCATGTTTTACCGTAGTTTGTAGATTTGGTTCATTGTATTCTGCATTCCTTTTTCGCCAGACTTTTCTGTGCTTTTCTGAACCAAAAATTTCAAATTTACTTTCGTCAGTAAAAAGGACAGAGCTCCAGAAAGAAAAATCTTTGTTTTTGTATTTGTGGGCATAATTTAATCGTTTGGCTTTGTTAACTTTTGAAATAAATGGCTTCTTTCGCGGTCGGCGACCATGAAACCCATTTTTATGCAAAATTCTTCTAATTGTGCTGGCACTTACGGTCTTTTCGGATTCCGTTGTGATGTCTTTCGCAATCTCTACTGCACTACTACCAGGTTTCTGTTTAACTGTAGAGATTATTTGCCTTACTTCCCTTTCATTCAGCCGTTTTGGTCGGCCTGATCGGTTAAAATTTTCTAATTGCTTATGGTTATTAAATTTATCCACAATTTTTTTTTATAGATGTGGGATGTCTTCCAACAATTTTAGAAATTTGTCGCAAAGATTTCTCATTTTTCTTTAAATCAATAATGATTTTCCTGGTTTCCAAGGATATTTCGGTTCTCATGATTTTATGTATATTAATTTGTTTACCTCACTGACTGTTTCACTTTAAATAACAACTACGAATGAAGAAGGAAAATGCCGAATTTACTTTGCCAACTAATGTGCATGCAAAAACTTCTTGAAATATAACGGTATCTCCAAGCAATGAATTTTAAACAGAAATGTTGACTCACTTTTGACGCGTAAAATATGGCATGTTTTAGTTTAACTGTATTTAAAAAATCACACCTTTTATTTATTGTTGTTTTTCTGCTCTCGTTCTTTTAGTATTGAATTAACCTTTATGCTTGTATAATTAGAATTGATGTGACTTTCGATTTGAGCTTGTAATATACGAAAACCAAAATTTCCATAGGTGTTGACTCACTTTTGACGCTCACAGTATGTATGTACGTGTATGTATTTGCATATAAGTATAAGTTTGTATGTTATATTATCAAGCATAAGAAATACTCAAAAAGTAGGTCTTATTTGCAGATTATCAATAAATATTACTTTGAAAGAGCATAGTTTAACTTGAATTTTATAATTTTATCATTTCTGCATGCATTCGTAAAAATTTCAAAACGAAATTCATATCCATGCATAGTATTATTCCATATAAACGTATAAGCAAAGAGACTAATAGCCCTAACAGACGACAGTGCTAATATGCATTAGCGGGCTAATAGCCCTGACAGACGACAGCGCTAATATGCATTAGCGGATTTGACCCATGTGAATGCAAGTTTGTAATGCACAAGAATTTCGTGCATTTGGCTGAATTTAGTATGCAACATTGGTTAAAAATGACAGATTTTTGCTATTGTTTGACAGATGTCGATTGAAATCTGCCGCCTTGTTTGTGTTTACAGCTTCAGAGGTAAACAGTTTTTATATTGCTAATAAAATTATGTATAAGTATATTAACAAAAACAAATTTTAATATTTTTAGAAGGCAGAAAATAAACAACGCACAGTTTGCTATCCATTTTTCCAATATTTTTCACTTTTTCACACTTTCATTTCACTTTTTGTTTTAATAAATAAACAAATTCCACTATCAGCTGTCCAAATGCACAAGTCTACCATCCGTCACCATAAAATTTCAATGCGCATTAGCATTGCTTAAGGCGCATTAATTTTGCTGGTCTGTCAGGGCTATTAATTTAGATTTACTTGCGGATTTGACCCATGTTAATACAAGTTGGTAATGCACAAGAATTCCGCGCATTTAGTTAAATTTACCAAATTTGAGTAGGCAACACTGCCCAAAAATGGCTAGTTTCTGCTATTGTTTGACAGATGTCGCTTGAAACCTGCCGCCTTATCAATATTGAATATGCATGTACATACAATATTCAATATACATATGTACATATTTGAAAATAGATATTCAATATTTGTGGACTTTTATATACATACATACTCACATATTTCTTATCTTATTATATTGCTGCACTCCGCCCTTTAGGGGCAACGAATTCAATTAACAAAATTGAATTTGCTTTTAAATTATATTTAAGTTTTAATTAATTTTCTATATTTCCAACCCAATTGCCAGTTCGAAGATGCTGCATTTCCAATTGCGCTAACAGGCAGAAAACGCTTTATAAATTTCCTAAAGAGGAAGATGTTCGACAATGTTGGGAAAAGGCTAGCAACTTAGTTGTGTCGCCTTCCAATACCCTTTTAATTTGTCGAAACCATTTCGATTCGCAGTACGTTACCAAGTTCAAACTATTGCCCAAGGCTTTTCCCTGCTTCAGATTAGGTTCAGCACTTAGTCGTAGCTCATCTAGTGCTAACTCTATCTGGGTGTACCCGCCCGTTACTAAAACTTATGGCCGTCCTGAGGTAGCTGTAGGAAGTAAAGAAGAGAAGGACGACATAACTTTGAGGGAATTCGAAACATATTTAATTTTAGAAGAAAAGAGATTAGAACTAGAACCCCAAAATGACGACGTAGGCTATGCATTAGATAGTCGTAAACGATTTGCTCGATCGGCAGGTTACTTTCAAAGTAATGCGCTTAAATTGAATGAAAGATCCAAGAGTTAGAGGGTGTTATTAAAGATTTGGAACAAAGAATCAAGACCTTAGGAAATGTGCAATAGATGCGGATGTAAATTCAAGTTTTAATGCTGTAACATTCACTGGGATGATCGTCACTAAGCGCACTATTTTCAGTGACGATGAAAGGCCATTGGCACAAATTATTAATTGCATGTCCAATAAATCATATACCATATCATATTTTGCTTTACCAAGCAAGAGCTCTCTTTTGCGATGGCGCCCCATAAAGAATGTTGTCCCTGGATTCGATGCCAATGTCTTGGGAAATATACTTATGTAGAAAAAATTTCAAAAAAAAATGTCAGTTTTAGAACGAAAGTGCGTTCTATTATTTGAAGTAATATCAATTAAGTCCGACCTAACATAAGTACGAGTATAAAAGAGGTAGAAATGTTATTGATGGGTTTATAGATGATGGGGGAAGGCCATCGTGATATGAAATTACGTAGTAAGTGTTGTTTTTTATGACAAAAGGGTTGAGTTCCAATTGGAAATGCGTGTTTCCATATTATATTTCCAAAAATGGACTTACTACATTCAAATTGGAAGGAATTTTAAATAAGAACATCGCAGCACTAAAGTCAATTGGTATAAACGTAAAAGTTTTAGCCTATGATCAAGGTCCCCAAATATCTCACTTATGAATTCTTTAAGAATTTCTGAAGAAAACCCCTTTTATTGCACGAAGATTCAAAGATACTTATATTGTTTATATGACTACTGCCATATTTTTGGCTCCGTCCGTAATAAATTTATGAAATATGATATTTCAACTCCAAATCAAGTTACAAAAAAAACTTTACTCTATCGATCAGAGCAATATTCATTTTAAAATCAGCGTTTGAAAAACTACGCTACTCTCGTAGCATTTCATTTTACTCTTGCTACCGCTCTCACTTTGTTGGGAGCCATAGCATAGCCTTAGCATAACAATGTAAAGTATGTGTTCTACTCTGCTCCGAGTTTTGTTAGGTAAAAAACTATAGCTGGAGCGGGAGCAAAAAATTAAATTCTGCGCTATGCTCTGGCGTAGCGGTAGCAAAAAATTGGGAGCGGTAGCACAGCGGAGCAAATGAAAATTTTCATGTGCTACAGCTCCCGCATGTGTTTGTTGTTTTTTTTTCTTTTTTTTTTTTGCTATTTTCTGGCATTTACAAGTATGGTACAAGTTGGTATATAAAAGAAAGTCGTTTGTAACTCAAGAACGGCTGAACCGATTTGGCTTAAAATTGGTGGGGATGTAGCATAGAAGCAGGGTAAGGACATAGGATCTATCTCTTTATGCTAAAATTCAATACAACTCATAAATACAAAAATTATATTTCAAATCATAAGCATTTGTTCAAAATTTATGTAAGAATCATTTGAAAATTTTAGTAATTCAAAAATGGAAAGAAATACATAAGTAAACATTTTCATATCCAAACATGCTTAGTATATGGGTTATACTGATTTTGCTCCTTACCCAGGTAGTTTTTTTAAGACGAACCCGTCCGATATACAGTGAAACCTGTATAAGCGAGAGTTCAAGGGAGCACAATTTTATTCTCGCTTATAGAGGTTTCTCACTAACCCGAGTGCGATAAATTAACAACAAATAAAATCTATTGAGAAGAAAACAATACAAAATCAATGATAAGAAGTTCCACGAAATTAAGAATGGGTAATAAAATAGCAGATGTTAAACTCGAAAGAAACGTAGGGATCATCTCCAGTACAGAAATATTTACAGAATGACTAAAATAAGTTTTTTTTTTTAATTTTATACAAAATCTGATATAAATTTATATCACAAAAGTAAGTATACGATAGATTAAGTGGTAGAAAAAGTAAGAAAAAGGCTGTATTAAAGTTATATTCTAATACTTGGTTGGATAACCTTTAGACTTAATAATAGCTTTAAGTCGTGATGACATTGATTTCACCAAGTTTTGTGTTACTGCTGGCGGTATTTGATTCCACTCCTCGTCAAGGATATTTTTTAGCTGATCCTCTTTAGCAGAAATCTCTTTTCCTCTCGGTGCCATCGCTGAAAATTATGTCATAAATTAAAAATATATATTTCTTCTATTGTTTAAACTCACTTTCTATTGTTTATTTAAATTGCTTGAACTTTTGTAAATCAAAACGAAAAATAAGATACATACATAGATTCACCAAGCAACCCACTCTGTATACTAACTTTTGTGATATAAATTTCATTCTCATCACCAACAAAGCCATGTGTGCCTAACGGGTTATAAAATTAACAGTTAAATTTGTGTGCATACCAATACTCAAATTTTTTGAAAATCTTTTTTGGATTATATTTTGGAGAAATGCGTTAATTCCAACAATTTGTAAAGACAGAGCTGGTCTATACTTACTTATGTGACTAACTGTATGTATATGTATCTTCTATGTATGTATGTATGTATGTATGTATTTTTATTGTAGCTATAGTTCCTCATATATAATATTCATAAATAAATAAAGCTCGACTGTCGCTTATAGAGGTATAGATAAGTAGCAGTCTCACTTACGGAGGTCTATGAGGCAAAAACGACTCTCTCTTATAGAGGTTTTTGTTTCTCACTATTAGAGGTTTAGGAAGCTTAAAATGACGGGTCCTAGCTATTACTCTCACTTATAGAGTTTTCTCACTAATCCAGTTCTCACTTATCCAGGTTTGACTGTATTTAATATCACAATAAAAAATGGCATTGAAATTTTCATCGTCAAGGCACTGCAGATACTTTGCTGGGTTATTGGTCAAGGACGCAAATGCATTCATAACAAACCAAACGCGATATCTAACATAAAGATATAGCGGAATAATTGGAGTTTTGATAAAAAGGTTTAATATAATTTTAGATATACAGAAATCTTTTCGATTCTTTGCAATATACATTGAGGTATGTATATGTGTACAAATATTTTCTATTATGTCGAAAAGGTCGATTTGTTTGAGTACTCAATGTGCGATGCCATAAAATACCTGTGATCTGTAGGAATTTAAAGATAAAAAATCAGGATTGTAGTGTAGTTTTCTATGGAAAAATTTTACATGGTCGGTCCAGTTCTAAATGTTAATATTTAGTGCTAAAATTTTCAGGGAATTTTTTTTTGGGGTATTTCCAAGGAAATTTCGTGACGGGACTTAAAAAAATTAATAGTTCAAAAAAAAAACACCCCAATGTATATAAAAAGGGGGAAAGTATACATATGTAGTTAAAATTATTTTCGAAAATTCATAGTAATTGAGTATTGTAATACATTTGGAATAGATGATGTTTTTGGTAATATAAAAATGGTAAATATTTTACATAATAAAAAAAAAATTTTATACTTTATTCAATTATTATCTAATTCACTTTATTAATATATTTCTTAAAATATTTGATTTTAGATTTATAAAGTCACTTGACGCAACAAGTGCCAAAATGATTTGCATAACATGTTTTTGTTTGAATTATTCAATTAATTCAAATATTATGAAAGAAAATAGACAAAATAGCAAAAAAGAAAAAAAAAACAACAAACACATGCGGGAGCTGTAGCACATGAAAATTTTCATTAGCTCCGCTGTGCTACCGCTCCCAATTTTTTCCTACCGCTACGCCAGAGCATAGCGCAGAATTAATTTTTTGCTCCCGCTCCAGCTATAGTTTTTTACCTAACAAAACTCGGAGCAGAGTAGAACACATACTTTACATTGTTATGCTAAGGCTATGCTATGGCTCCCAACAAAGTGAGAGCGGTAGCGATAGCATAGCAATAATTTTAGAAATTTTGCTGCTACGGAGTAGTAAATGAGAACCCTGTTTAAAATATGCCCAAAACTTACAAAGGCCCACGTGTATCACAGCGTGTTTGAAAAAATGTCCGTAAAACATGCAACTCAAGTTCTGAGCAATTCGGTTGCTGCTGGCATTGAAATGGCATATAGCCAAAGTCTATTCGGCTCCGACGAATATTTATTAAAATGTGCACAGCCTACCAGTTATTCATAAAATGATTTTTTCGATGATCTAGACTAAGAATTTTGTTTTCAAAAATCCGCTGAAATATCCCTTATCTAAGAATGAGTCCAGGAAGGTAAAACGCCTCTATGATTACATAAAATATTTTAAAACAACCAAGCTTCCAGCCTCTAGTCAGGTTAAGTGTATTAGTGGGTTTTGTTCCACAATAACTGGAATGATTCAGTTGAGCGAAGAGCTACTTATTTAGGGATCAAGAGGAATTGAGGTATATATTCCTTGGGGAAAATTAATCAAGATGCGTTGGAGAATTTTTTATAGAGTCCGAGCCAGCCAGGGTATCAATACCCATCCTTCTACCAATGAGATACAGTATATTGTAGGTAGATTAATTTCGATGAAAATTTTACGGCAAAATTTTCAAGATAAATGGGCTAATTGTGAGGATGATGACGACATAAATTTAGGTTGGAACCTACCCCCCGAAGATCGTCATCTATATGTACAGGGAAACGAACAGGAATCTGAGCAACTCGACCTGGAATCTTTCACTATTCCTGACGAAAATTTTGTTGAAGAGGACGACAAAGCTGACATCCAGATCAAACGGTATTACACTGGCTATGGTATTTACCAGAAAATTTTGTGTAAAATCCATTGCGAAAAATGCACCAAAGCAATGACGAAGACACAAAGCGATTTAACGCTGTATTCGGAGGCCCTAGTCAGAACTAAAAACTATAAGGATGACGGCGACTTAAGGCTAGTCAAACCTAGTGATAGGGTCTTTGAAGCGTGTCGACTGCAGATGTTGTGGTACGTCAAGCTCTTTAACAAATATGCTCACTATGTATGTAAATGTTCGTAGTCTGATGTTGTCCGCCATAAAACAAAAAACGGAAAATGTTTTTCCTCAATGGTTTGATACAACCAATGCATGTTTCGCCCATAAAATTAAACTATTAGAGAATTTAGTAACTGTTCTCTTATATAAAAATTCATAATGGTTTGAAAAGCAAGAACTACTCAGAGGTAACGGACAACAACAATGGCGAAATTGTGGTCCACCTCCATCACAACAGTTCCAACAACAACAGTACCAGCCATCTGAAAATTACACTTATTCAGATCAATCTCGCTCCTCAAGGGGTAGTGGAGGTTATCGACGTGACGGTATTTCTAATAAACCTAAGGAAAACGTTCGTGTTCCATTGGATGTTAAGGAGAAAGGAACTATGCCTACGGGCCAACATTTATCAAAAACCAATTCCGAATTAAAGAACGATCCTCTTTATCTAGAGGCTTTCTTTCCAACACCAGCGGAAGAATTGGTGTCAATTGCAGAGGAGTTGAACCATTTTCCAGTTAGATGGTTTGACAACTTTAATTAATGAAACATACGAAAATTTCTCTGCACATAATTTAAGTTTTAAAAGAAGCATGCCTATATCAGCATACACATATTACATTTCAGTGTTTTAATGGGCTCATATTCTATATTTAAAGAAATTAAACAAATGCGGATTAACTACCGAGGAACTACAATTTATCGATCTAATTTATGAACAGGGCAATTACATCCTTCCAAAATCGATTACCTTATATTTATCAGGTTTCGGAAATTTTAAAATACCTTCTTGTGTTGAATCAAAATTTAAATTACAAAGAAACTTTTTCAACAGTGGTACGCTACGAAACTCTTAGGATGATAATTGCATTAGCAGTAGAGCACCAAATGCATTTACATCAAATGGACGTTGCAATAGCTTATTTAAAAGGGGAACTTCATGACACAGTTTACATGAAACAACCAGAGTATTTTGTAGATAAAATTTTCCCAAATCGTGTTCTTAAACTTCACAAGTCGTTATATGGACTCAAACAATCAGGAAGAGAATGGAATTCAAAACTCGATTTCATTTTGAAGAAAATTGGTTTTCGTCATGTCCAAGTGAACCTTGCGTTTACACGAAACATTCAAATGGGTGTTTTAATATAATTGCTGTTTATGTTGATGACATTATGCTTCCATCAACCAATAAAGCAGATTTAATTGAAATCAAGAAGAAAATTGGAGCACAGCAGGTTACAAACGGCCAATATTATTCGTGAGCCTCTAGTGCCGAAGGAGAAGATATTGCTGCCTCCACTGCATATTAAACTTGGAATTGTTAAGAATTTTATAAACAAAAAAAAATATGTTACAACTAAGCGAAAAAACATCAAGATAAGGAAAAAATTTAAAAGGTCATAAAAAAAAACTGACACATACGAACGCCAAAGCCTTTGAGTATTTTACTATACTAACCTGGTACCATCACCCTGACTTGGAATTTCTCACCCCCCAGACAATAATCCCAAAAATGTTCCACAATGTTATAAACGTATAAAAATACATTATAAACAAAAGAGCGAACATACGTACATATGTTAGAGCAATATATAGTTTTGAACATAATTTTTATTCCACGCTCAGCTCTGTTTAAGCGAAAATGTTATAATTTCTCCTGCCGAGCTGGCAGTGGTGAAACTCTTCCATCTCGACCGAGTTAGCTAAAAATATTTTTACGTTCTTCGCGCCGTGAACCTTCTCTATTATAAGCGTTCTCTGCATATAATTGCAACCCTGTTTCTTGTTGAGGAAGGTAAGTTTTAAATAGACTTAATAATTTATATTTGAATTCTAAAGAAATTTTATAGTTTTCCATAAGAATGAATACTGAAGTTGCGTCCCCAGCGAAGAGTAAAAGGCAGCAGCCAAACAAGAAGTGGAAGGAGAGTGAGGCGCACTCCATTATAGAGTTTTTAATGGAAAAGGTGGAATTTGAGGTAGTTTTTACTTATTTTTATTTTCGATCTATTTCGGTTTTCTATCTTTTCAGAAAGCAACTGCGCAATTGTTTCATAAACGAGTTTTGCACAAATTGCAGTTGGATGTCTCATAGGATCCAGTGCGGTGGAAAGTCTGGCATTTCGCAAGTCGCAGTACCGTTAAGCCAATAACTGGCTCGCGTCAACGGGTGCAGGACTACAAGATGAAGCTGACGGCAGGTCCATCGAATATAATAAATACTAACCACATTTTAAATTTATCGTAAATAAATAATTTTTTAATAGTTTCAGCAAAAATTGCTATAGGGACACATTTTACCAGCTGAGGGAAATGTGTGGCCATGCAATCGTTACTTGTTCAAAGTAACCTGCCTTTGCCTCGGCTGTGTCCAGCTGCTCCTGCACCAGAACTCGAAGTAGTAGAGTTAAAAAAAATTAGATATAGAATTAAAAAAATGGAAAGTGATGTACAATACAAGGTGTTAAAATTAGAAATGAAAGAAAGTGTGGCTATGTACGAAATTGAAAAAAAAATTAAAAAATAATGAAACATTCGCAAGTATGACCTTATGTACATAAATAGTTACATATATAAGAAATAGAGTTGGTATAACTAATATCACCTGCTAAAAAGGTTACAGTTCATAAAAAAAAGTATAACTTACATACATACTTATGTACGATACATATGTTGTTAATTACTATTGCTTTCGCAAACATACAGACTAATGTGCAAACAACATAATATATGTATGATTTTTTCGCATTTTGCTTCTACGCCAGTCAAATTTCTATACAAAAATCGACTGAAATGCATGAGAAAATAAAATCGACAACAAGGGCAAATAATTTTTTAAAAATTTATTGATAATTAAATATAAATGAAAATGCATGTAAATTTACTTAAACTTATTAAAAAAACTTATTTAAATTTATTGAAAAACTACAAAAAAAAAAATAAAAATAAAATTCATTTTATTAGAAATAAACATATATAGGGTTATTAAGAAAATATAATTTTAGTAAAACACGAATTTCAGAATTTGTCTACCTACAACCACAAATTCTCACACAACCTAATCAATAAAGATTAGGTCTTTTTCACCAGCTTTTTTCAAAGCTTGGCTCACGTGTACGTACTACTTACTACATTAATAAATACTAAAACTAACTAACAATAACTAATACTAAAACTACTACTACAAACTATTTACAACTTAATTCCACCCTGAAAGAAAAAAAGAACATTATTAAGTTTTTGAAGAATCTGAAATAAGGGAAAAAATGTGTTTGAGTTATTTGAATAATATACTTTTATTTCATTGTATGTATTTCTTTTACCTTTTATCCAACGGAAGTTACTAGAAAAAATCAACTTTGGCCAGCAATCTATCGTACCAGTTCCTTTAATTTTTGTTTCTTGTTGCAGTACCTCGCCCTTACTTCATTTTTGAACAACTCTTCCTGTTGGTGTGCCAGCCATTTCCCGTTTTTAAACAGTAAAACTGTTATCAAAAAATCTAAAAATTGGTGTCTATGTTTGAGGCAATCTCCAGCCTCGCTATACCACTCTGGGTATTTCTGTTTTGTAATTGCAGTAATCTGGGCTAAAATCATAGATTTTATACCCACTCTGCAAGAATTTGCTATAAAGAGCTCTTTATAATAGCTCATTTGGAGGCGGCTTATTTCGAAGGCTCTATCGTCGGCATTAACCAGCCTTAGGTCATTTACACCTTTGTAATTTTTTGACCTTATACCGGCGACCGTGAGTCTTTTGAAGAGATATCCCTGTTTCGCATTAAAAGCGCACATTTCTCGCACTTTAATCGACAAAATCCTTCTGGTATACGGCATATCCAGTATAGTAGCGACGAACCTGTTTTTCGGCTGTTTTTTAGGTCTCAGCAAAATGCTCATCTGGAATACATATTTGTTCCACGGCAAGTTGCTCAGACGGTTTTAAATTTTCTTTCAGGTCGTCTTCCTGGCCAATATTCCAATCAAGGTTGATGTCGTGGTCTTCTTCGCAATTGCTGCCTGTTTGCGAGAAGTTGCGTCGCAATATGTGCATGGACAATAGCCTTGCAACAATAAGTATATTGCATTTCGTGTGCGGATGGATGATTGCATAATGGTTCATTCTCCCTGCAATAATTGCATTTATTGTAAAAACAAAAGAATCGAGGCACAATATTTGTTGGCTTTATTATATTTTTTAAGTATAGGATGTGATCTTTTAGCCTGTTTATTTTATCAATACAATCTCTTTGTATTGGCCGTCTTTGCGGATTTGGATTGTAAAGCGTCTTACAATCCAATTCGTCGAACAGGTCATTCATCCTTTTGACCAGCAGCTGGGTTGCTTTGGCACATTTTTTCAAATGCTCATCGGAGTCCAATAAATTTTGCTTTATTGCCATATCTATTGCCGCGGAGCAAATTTAGCAATCTTTCACTGCTTACGCCATCTTTTGCTACATAGTAGGAAATTACATACATATGTATTTCCATTTCGCGACTAGGCCTTTCAACATGAAAAAACAGCACTTATTGCCGATCACGCTTTCCCGGTGACCTTCTCCATTATCGACGAAGCCATCAATCACATCTCGTACTTTGTTGTACGTCGGATCTGTTCTGATTGAGACTTCGTCGAAAATTAGTTGGCATATGTGTTCTTCTGGTTTAAAGTCTTGAACAATGTTTTTTTTAAATTGTTCAAGACTTTTTCGTCGATACCGGGGCAGACATACCGGATCGGACGCCAACGCAAACGTGTTTTTTTGTGGGGCAATGCAAACCCCAAGTCGTCGCGCATAAAATTATAGGCCTTAGTCCACATATAATTTAAGTTCAATGCCATTGCTTTCTCCTTTTCGTTGTAGGAGTTCTTCTTCTTCACAATCATTTTTGCGAAGGTAACTGCATGCTCATTTGCATCTCCTTTTAATAAAACATTTTTTTATAGAGCTTGACATTTTCTTGCCAATAAGAAAATTCTTCTTTTCAGCTCTTTAATTTTTTTGGCTTGTTTCAAAGCATTATTTTGAAACCGCCTAGCTACTCTAGCGTAATTCTCGTGGTCGCAAACAGAGATATTCAGGGGTGTTGTGGAATCCAAGACAGAATTGCTTAGCTGTCAGAATTGCAAACCAATTCTGATTTTCAATGGTGTCACAGAATCTGATTGGATTTTCGTCTTTTCGAACATACGCAAAACCAATATTCGAATTAGCTGTGTACTAATGCGACAAAATTTACAAATGAGTACATTTAGTAGCAATCCTATTAAAGTTTTTTAATGAGTTCTGAATTAAAGAAAGAGTTTAAAAGATAACATTTTTCGAATGAATAAAGACGCATTTGGGTGTTAAATTACATTTATTACGTTTTGTAAATCTAATATCTTTAAATATCCGCATTTTTTTTCCAAAAACTCAATAATTAAGACATTTCGTGTTTTATACTTATGTTTCCACTATAGAAATAAAGATAAATTAATTCGAAATAATAAAATGACTTGATTTCTTAGCTTGTAACGTGGCTTTTACCACCTTACAATAATTTACGTCAACTTCGCTCCGTCGGAGCGATTTCAACAGCGTAGACGAACTACTCGAATTAACGGAAGAATTCGAATTGTTAAAAGGCGAGGAGACCAGGCAAGCAAGAAACACCAATCACTGTTTGACGGCGGTAAGGACTAACTATTGCAGCGAGAAAGTTTGTTGGCGATGTAAGCAGCCGGGACACCGAAGGCGCCAATGCCGCAACCAGCAGCGAATATTCTGCCCCCGCTGGGGACGCGACGGAATCATGTCGCGAGACTGCAATTGTCCCACACATGCGACAGTGCGAACCACTCCGTCCAAACCCAGTACAACAGCACTCAAAGCAACGATTCTGTACCCAGAAGGGAAACAAGATGACCGTTATTACCTGCCCATTACTGTCGCAGGCATGCAGATAGAAGCTCTGGTGGACACCGGAGCCACGCTCACGTACATCGGTAAAGAACTTCAACGCCATCTGGATAAACACAAAATCAAAGCCAGACGCCAGACCCGTCGCATTCAGCTGGCTAACCAGACGTATATACCTAGCACGAAAATGTATCCTGTTACTATAGAGCAGGGTAACAAGTCTACGCACCTACTTGTATCAGCTCTACTGATGCTTTCGGAACATGTCATCTTAGGCACGGATTTCCTGAGGAAGAGGGACCTGACTATCACCATCGATGCTCAACCCCTCAACGCTGCACGCCTAAGCACTCAGGCACCTACCGATCATCTCGCTATGCTAACCGAAAGGCAACATCTTTCGGAAAAGGAGAATCATCGATTGAATACTCTCCTCACTGATAACGCAACAATAGACGTTGCCAACACTAATCGAAGCGTCCGTTTGCTCATCTCTTTCCAGATAGTCAAAATGAAACCCGTGATCAGCAGAAGGCCACACGCATCGGACCGCCATACCCAGCGCCAACCACAGCCGCCAGACGAGCCTCAAAAGCCACAACCATTTCGGCCACCACCGGAATCACGACCTCGGATGCACACGAACGCAACCGAGGCGCACCAGTTGCACGCAATTAGCGTGGATGTCGCAGGGTCAGCTGCCCGAGCTCGCCCGAGGGTACCCAAGCAGCCCCAGGAGCACAGCGCTCGCAATCAGCAAACGCGGCCGGGCATAAAGCCCGCAGAATTAGAAGCATTTCCGCGACAGACGCCGCTCAGCACGAACGCCCGTAAACTCACGACCACCAGACGAGTCCCAGCGGCAGGTGAACTAAATGCCGAAACCTGTGCCATCACAGGGCTGTGCGCTGCCCAAACGACCACCACGGCCCACGTCGAGACGACACCGGTTTGCCCAAAGGCCCAGCCGACCGACGATGAGACGGCTGCCCAAACGACCACCACGGCTCACGTCGAGACGACACCGGTTTGCCCAAAGGCCCAACCGACCGACGATGAGACGCCTGCCCAAACGACGGCCACGGCCCACGTCGAAACGACATCGGTTCGCCCAAAGGCTCAAACAACGGCGACAACAAGCCCCATGGCCGGGATCAGCACACGACCAACCCCGCCTATCACGGCGGCCGAAGAAGCGACACCGGCAAGCGAGATTCCAGCGTTCCTGGAAGGGCTGACCATGACACGGCAGCATTTTGTCAAGCGCTCCAAACGAACGCTATTTTACCGAGGCCGACGGTTGGCCCTACAAAAACTGGAAGGCTAGCAAGTATTGGTGCGTTACGGCAGTGGACGATGCGTCCTACATTTGTACGATTGAACAGCGAAATTTGAATTGTATTAGTTTAAGGAGCAATGTAAGAATTTGTACGATTAATCCAATAAATTTGAATTGTATTAGTTTAAGGACCAGTGTAAGAATTTGTACGACTAAGCCAATGAATTTTAATTGTATTAGTTTGAGTATCAGTTTATGAATAATATATAGAGGGCACTAGTTGTAAGTACGCATAATCGTAGGATAAGGCACCTTGTACCATAAATTAAGAATTTGCTACTAAATAAAGATTTCACACCCGCTCCCCGTTCACGGCACACGCCAACCAGGACAGCCAGCCAGCCAGCCTCCAGCCGAACCATCGTGGCAGATCGGAACCGCTCCTTCCACCTGCCGCCAGCGAAGTATCATTGTCCGAAGTGAGGGGCGGACTGTAACGTGGCTTTTACCTTCTTACAATAATTTACGTCAACTTCGCTCCACAGTACATCATGTACCCTCACCATACCTCAACATAGAGCTTTCCACCATACGTACTAAACTTCACCGCATTGACTACGCACACAACTTACCTCACTACGATGATGAAAGCTGCTAGAGCTTTCCACCATACGTACTAACGCACCATACGAATACAACTTACCTCGCTACGGTGACGAAACCTGCGCTATGCTGCTATAAAAGCAAGCACTACACCAAATGCGATAATTTTTTGCTCCAGCTCGCCGAACAAGACGGTCGCCCAGCATTGCGCAGAAAATAGCAGTAAGCAGGGGTTGGTACCGGTACGCGCAAAGGCTCGACCGTTACTACGAGGAGCACAGCTGCGCTGCCTCGAACAGCGTCAGGACCGCTGCTTACGTACCGTAGGGCACCGTTATTAAAAACTAACGTGACTAACAGGCGACATGTAAGTGCAGGACAGTGGGGAGTTGATAGCTGGAGGCCAACTAAGACGGTTGGTTATTAACGAAATCTCTCCTACACAGAGGAGCCCGTCGTATACATCACCGTGCCAGTCGCTACAAGCGTCAACGCCTGGCTCATCAATTCCGTTCGTTTTCATCACCGTGCCAGCTTCAACAAGCGTCAACGCCTGGCTCGCCAATCTCGTTCGTTTTCATCACCACTGTACACATCACGCTGGTCTGGCTGTCCACATAAGGGGTGGGGTGTGGATACAACTTTACGAGGATAAAGGTCGTCTTTTTTGCTAAGGGTTCGTGGGTCCCAAGGCTGACCCTTGAGCGGCTGAGCATACCTCAGCTATGGACGAAAACTCATTACAAGTTTAAATTTCAAATCTGTGAGCGACTATCTTCTTGCTTTGTTTCTGATAGCAAAACCGATAAAATGATTTGCCGTGACACCCAAATCCGATACAAATTCTGTTTCGAATATCAAACCAATGATATCTGAATTCATGACACCTACTACGTTTTTCGATCGGTTTCAATTCTGATTCCGACAACTATCAGGTTCCACAACACCCCTAATTGATACGGTGTAACTGCTGTATTTATACATCGTCGGTAAGCAACGGTTATAAAATTTAATGTTATGGAAAACTTTCACTGCAAAGTGTACTTTCGCAAAACTGTTTTATCAAAAATGGAGGCACAAACATCATTCTAATATTCCTGAAAATATGTTATATTATTGCCTATAATAAGGATATTTCTGTTTACCAACTACTTCATTCTGAGTCATAACTGCTTAGTAGAGTTTAAATCGGGCAAGTTTCCAGACCAATTCGAGCTGAATTGGATCATATACACCAATATTGCATAGATGTTTTGTTGGAAAAAAATGAAAAAGTTCGGCGGCGTATTTTAAGGGATCATTACAATCCTTTGGATATCCCAGATTTCGTGAAAGTATACTTACATATATAAAACAAAGTTTAGAATACAAGAGATGCATTTTTGCATAAAATTTTGTTGCCTATTACAGGATAAGTAAAGAAGCGTTTCAGGGAATAATTCATGATATCCAACCATAAATAAATCCGCCATCTGCTATGGTTGAAATAAAGCTTGCTACTATGTACTTTGAGGTACCTTGCAAAGGGAAGATTTCAGCGCTCGGTAGGAAAAGACACCGACATACATACATACTTATGTATCTCTTGCAATTAGAAGATGCTAAATGCTTTAGAAAAAGCACTGTGTCCAAAATGGATTAAATTAGGAAGGAGTGAAGAAGAAATTAGAATATCGAAAGCACATTTTTTCAGCAATTTCAGTATTCCCGGAATAATCGGTTGTAGCGACGGTACACACATAAAAATTACGAAGCCCCACCAAAATGAACATTTGTTTTTTAACAGAAAGAGTTACTTCAGCATTAATACGATGACTGTGAGTTAAAATATGAAATTTGTTGGTGATATTAATTCAGTTCTTTTCTACTAGGAGATTTAGGATATGGCTTGGAACCAATTTACTTACCCCTTATCGTGATGCAAACGCTGGGTCACCACTGCACAAATTCAATGTACAACACTCCAAGGCAAGAAATATCGTTAAGAGAGTAATCGAAGTCACCAAGAGCCGTTTTAAATGTCATCAAACAACTATGCTATATGTCCCAGAGAAAGTTGTAAAAATTATAAATGTATGCAGTGCTTTGCACAACATTTGTCGCCATTATAACCAGAGATCTCCAATTATTCCCTACTTAAAGTTATTGGTTGAATAACACAAAAAAGAGTTATTGTGAATATAAATCAAAATTCAACAAACACATATTTAAACGCAACAATGAAGATTTTTCATAGGATTTAAAAGTTACTACTAAGAAACCAACAGCTCGATTTTATTTTTTTAATAGTTTTTATTTAAAAATAACAAAATTAGATCATCCATGTTTTAAAACTAACATAAGTTAACAAAATTCATAAATCTTTATATTAAAATTAATGCACTTGAAAAAAAGGACTAAAAATACTCATTCAAAGGTACATACTATAAAAGCAAATAAGTTTTGTTAGAAAAATTTATAATTATTTGTTGTAAACTGAATTTAATATTCTGTTGCACTTTTCTGTAATAATATTGACGGCAAGCGAAAACACTCGCTCTGATCCTGCACTGCTAGCAGGAATGGCAAGAACTTTAAGTGTTAACTTAGACAACCTCGGATATTGTTTGCTATTATTTTTCCACCACTGCATAATATTAAAATTTTCGGTAAATTCCACATTTTCTCTAGAATAGCGACGTAGTTCATCTGACACATTTTCAACTTCTGTTAAAGAAGTATTCGTACATGTCAACAGATTTGGAAAGAAGAAACTCTCTTCGTTATTTGAAGAAGATTTTCCTGCTGATAAAGTCATGAAAGGTGATGCTGTATCCTCCGGTATAGATCCGATAACCCATTCACATCTACTATTTCAACAGTGCAAAACATTTCAATTTCGTTTAACTGGCTTGCTTGGAGTTGCAACACTGGAATATAAAAATAATAAGCCACTTTGTGCCGTACATTCAAATTTGGAATCCAATTTCCTTCTATACCTTCCAAAATCTTTACTTTTAACGCAGAAATTGCCTGAATATCATTTTCATCGAAGTTGCAAATTTCTTTTATTCGGTTTATTGCGGGAATTATATAGCACAACGAAGGATTCGAACATCCCTATAGTTTTTTGAAAATTATTTCAAAATCCTTGCAAATTTTAATTAAATTTTGAATTACTGTTCATTTCTGCAGTAGTTGACAGAATTTCATTGATTTTCAACCAGTTATCTGCAATCGATTTGAACATATAAAAATGTGAATTCCATCGGGTTGGGCAGTGGGTTTTCCACGATGTTTGCAGCATGTGTTGCATACCCGATTTCTTAAAATATTTTACAAGCTTCTTACAGGATAAAATTAAGTCTTTAAGCTCATTTGTAGATTCAACACTAGATTCTAATACGTTTGAGAAAAGATGACTTGAACAGTTAAGCCTTTGGTTATTTTCTAATGCCTTTTTCACATTGCTTCCTCTCTCTGTGATAAAACTAATGCTGTCTAAACTATTAACACCAAACTCTACAAATATATCCTGCAGCGTTTTCTTAATATTAAGACCTGTAGTTTGCGAATGATCCATGGACTTCATTCCAAAGACAATATCGCATAATTTGAAGTCCTTCGCAAAATGCAGCGTGGCACATAAAAAATCGCGTTTAACATATTCGTCTTTCCATAAATCAATTGCAGCAGAAGCGTGGCCGAATTGTACATATTCTGTTATTTCAACAGAAATTTCTTCTTTTTTTTTCTTTCTCCTTTTTTCCTATGTTGCGCGAAATGTTTGTTGGGTCCGGAAGTAAATCGTCAACATCAACATTTTTTCCATACTTTGTGCCTATAGCCACAAAAAATTTTACTAATTTTTTAAATCCGGAGCCCCCTCGGAGGTAAAATTTATTGTCTCTGGCGTAATTAGTTATTGATTTATTGCGCTTTTAGTGGTTTTGAACAGTACCGTAATATGAGTCGTGACTTTTCAAGCGCTTACCACCAACACCACCATTGACACTTGTATTGCGTTCTCCTAATTATGGTTTGGTTATGCACGAAAGAAATATACAATGGTTCAAATAATTTTGTTTAAGTATAGAAATATGCTTTTGTAGAACATTTCGCAAACATACAGACAAATGTGCAAACTACATAACATACATAAGTATGTATGATTGTTTCGCATTTTGCTTCTACGCCGGTCAAATTTCTATACAAAAATCGACTGAAATGTATGATAAAATAGACTATGAGGGCAATTAATTTTTAAAAATTTTATTGAAAATTAAATAAAAATTAAAATACATGTAAATTTATTAAAAAAACTGCAATTAAAAATAAAAAGAAAATTCATTTTATTAGAAATATACATTCATATGTATATGTATAAGCTCATTAAGAGAATATAATTGTAATAAAACACGGCTTTCAGAATTTGTCTACCTACAACCACAAATTCTCACACAACCTAATCAATAAAGATTAGGTCTTTTTCACCAGCTTTTTTCAAAGCTTGGCTCACGTGTACGTACTACTTACTACATTAATAAATACTAAAACTAACTAACAATAACTAATACTAAAACTAATACTACAAACTATTTACAACTTAATTCCACCCTGAAAGAAATAAACAGAAAATTATTAGTTATTGAAAAATCTGGAATTAAAAAGAGAGAAATGCGTTTTAGTTATTTGAATAATGTACTTTTATTTCATATATTTCTTTTACCTTTTATAAAACGGAAGTTGCTAGAATAATTAAATATGGAATACAATCTACGTTACCGGTTTCTTTAATTTTTGTATTTTATTATACATAGTATCTCGCCCTCACTTCATTTTTGAAAAGCTTTTCCTGTTGGTGTGCCAGCCATTTCGCATTTTTAAACAGTAAAACTGTGATGAAGAAATCTAAAAATTGGTGTCTATGTTCCAGGCAATCTCCAGCCTCGCTTTACCATTCTGGGTATTTTTGTTTTGTAATTGCAGTAATCTGGGCTAAAATCATTGATTTTATACCCACTCTGCATGAATTTTCTGTAAAGAGTTCTTCATAGCAGCTCATTTGAAGGCGGCTTATTTCGAAGACTCTATCATCGGGATTAACCAGCCTTAGGTCATTGTCTCCTTTGTAATTTTTTGACCTTATAAGGGCTTCCGATGAGTCTTGTAAAGAGATATCCCTCTTTCGCATTAATAGGGCACATTTCTCGCACTTTAAGCGACAAAAGACCTTCTGGTATATCGCATATCCAGTATAGTAACGACGAACCTGTTTTTATGCTACTTTTTCGGTCTCAGCAAATTGCTCATCTGGAACATATGTACATATATTTGTTCCGCGGCAAGTTGCTCAGACGGTTTTAATTTTTCTTTAAGGTCATCTTCTTGGCCAATATTCCAATCAAGGTTGATGTCGTCGTCTTCTTCGCAATTGCTGCCTGTTTGCGAGAATTTGCGTCGCAATATATGCATGGACAATAGCCTTGCAACAATTGTATATTTTATTTTGTGTGCGGATGGATGATTGTTCGCTCCCAAACTTGCGCGAATCCTATAAAAAAAGTTTTCCAGTGCATCCTGGTTCATTCTCCCTAAGAGTATAAATGATATATTCGAATATTCATCGAATATATCGCCGCTCAATGCAATCATTGCATTTATTGTAAAAACAAAAGAATCGAGGCACAATATTTGTTGGCTTTATTATATTTTTTAAGTATAGGATGTGATCTTTTAGCCTGTTTATTTTATCAATACAATCTCTTTGTATTGGCCGTCTTTGCGAATTTGGATTGTAAAGCGTCTTACAATCCAATTCGTCGAACAGGTCATTCATCCTTTTGACTAGCAGCTGGGTTGCTTCGGCGCATTTTTTCAAATGCTCATCGGAGCCCAATAAATTTTCCTTTATTGTCACGTCTATTGCCGCGGCGACCGAATTACTGAATATTTGTGTAGCTCTAGACACCGACATTTTTTCCATGTCTGAGGGATACACATGCGAATACGTTAATTTAGGGCACATTTTAAAATAAACGTTCGCTTGGTCGATGGCATATATTTTTTTGAAACGATGCCAGTCCATCTTGCGTTTCGGTGTCGTATTTCATGATCATGTTGCGCATGCATTTTATAAGATGGCAATAGTCGAACATCATATAAATTTTATTTTTGTTGTGGAAAAAATAGGGTTTTTCTGGCAATGCTCCCAATATTAGCCTCAATCTGGCATTTTGGGGACCCTGATCGCATATGATTGTTTTAATTTTAAGTCTGATTTCTTCAGAGGCGTTTAAATTGCTCTGGAGCAAATTTAGCAATCTTTCACTTACGCCATCTTTTGCCACATAGTAGGAAATTACATATGTATATGTACATATATTTCCATTTCGTGACTAGGCCTTTCAACATGAAAAAGCAACACTTATTGCCGATCACGCTTTCCCGGTGACCTTCTCCATTATCGACGAAGCCATCAATCACATCTCGTACTTTGTTGTACGTCGGATCTGTTCTGATTGAGACTTCGTCGAAAATTAGTTGGCATATGCGTTCTTCTGGTTTAAAGTCTTGAACAATGTTTTTTTTTAAATTGTTCAAGACTTTTTCGTCGATACCGGGGCAGACATACCGGATCGGACGCCAACGCAAACGTGTTTTTTTGTGGGGCAATGCAAACCCCAAGTCGTCGCGCATAAAATTATAGGCCTTAGTCCACATATAATTTAAGTTCAATGCCATTGCTTTCTCCTTTTCGTTGTAGGAGTTCTTCTTCTTCACAATCATTTTTGCGAAGGTAACTGCATGCTCATTTGCATCTCCTTTTAATAAAACATTTTTTTATAGAGCTTGACATTTTCTTGCCAATAAGAAAATTCTTTACAGCTCTTTAATTTTTTTGGCTTGTTTCAAAGCATTATTTTGAAACCGCCTAGCTACTCGAGCGTAATAAAAAAATTCTTCTTTTCAGCTCTTTAGTTTTTTTGGGTTGTTTCAAAGCATTATTTTGAAACCGCCTAGCTACTCGAGCGTAATGCCCGTGGTCGCAAACAGAAATATTCTTTTCGTCGTTGCACTTCATTTCTATTTCATGAAGGCATGAATATTTCTCAAATTCTTCGAATGATGAGTATGTCATTTGGATTTCCAACTGACATATCATCAGGTTCTAAAATATCGGTTTTTTTAGCATCGTATGTTTTTAAAACTGGCGGCAAAACCCACTGCGATGACTGCTGGCTACTTTCGTCAAATCCTAAATTCCGCACAGGAAGAGCTTCATTAATTATTCGTTGCGAAGATACATCCCTACAAAAAAAAATATCACTTCATATCACAGTATCTTAATAGAATACTTAAGACTATAAAAATAAACGTATATAGAAATGCCAATATTTAAGCCCCAAATCAGGAATAATGGGATGCCCAACTCCTCTCTCACTGGAAGTGAGAGAACAATTGCTAAACGTCAAAACCACCTAAACTTTGACAGTTGACTGGATTGGGGAGGTTTTGACGTTTAGCAATTGGAAACGAGCGATGGCCATATTGAAATCTTACCAAAAAAATATATATACGGAGGGATTTGTTGTATCGTTCAAGACCTCTTATAAAAAATGTAAAACAATGAATATTAAATAAATTTGTGAAATTTAAAGATCTTTTATGAAACGTTTTGTAATTTGAAGCATCATAGTTTTATTTTCAATGGAAAATGATTAAAAACATTTAATGATTGAGAGCTAACAAGCTTTAATCCTTTTATTGGGTATTGAAAGAACAAAAGTCAGTTTTTCTAATATTCTTTAAAAAGATTTAAATAGTTTCTCCATATAATAAATAACCACTATTTAGTAATTTTTATACGTACTAAATGTTGGGTGTTGGGTTAATAAATGCCCAAAAATTGTTATTTTGTTCGATCTGGCCATAATGGAAAATGTTATAAAAAACACACTGGAATAAGTTGGGCATCCCATTATTCCTGCCCAAATTCTAATTTGTAATTAAAAACTTTCTAATCCTTCTAACTTTAGAGCCTCTTAAAGCGAATCTGCTTAAAAGATCTTATTTTAGTATAAAATATTTGGCTCATTGCAACCACTAAAAAAGGAAAATAAAAACTACAAATGTGAAACACACAAAATTTTATTCTTAAAATTGGGTAATGATAAATCTTTATTTAAAAATTTTGTCACAAAATAAATTCTAATTCTAATAAATAGAGCAATAACTATCTTTGGGTCACAGTCTTCACAACATAAGAAGGGCCTAATATCTTTTAGTTTAGTAAAAAGAATTTCTCCTAATCCTATTTTCTGACAATTTCTGTCAAATTCCTCAACAAATTTTATTTCTAAATTATTAATAAATGCAACAAATTCTTGAGGCGGCTTCATTAAGTTGCATTTATCGATCTGATTTTGGTGTATGAAGATGAATTCATCAGAAGGAATTTCATCTCCTAAATAAGGTAATGGCAGGAGGCATGTGTGCATTTTAAAAATTTTCAAATAAAAGTAGCCGCAAAAATAATTAAAAGCATTTTCCTTTAAAAAGTTAATTTCTAAACTACTATCTAAAGTAATGGATCTAACAATGGAGTGTTCGGGCCGTTGTAAACCCTGGAAATCCTGCCAAGAAAGGTCACTTAAAATGGAATCATTGCACACATTACGAAGAACATTATGGCTATGTTCTGAAATAACTGTGGCTTCGGGTTCTAAAGGCAGCTCACAGTTACCTTTTGTTACGATATTTACGTAACGTAAACCCCACGACTTCCTAAATAAACTAGAAAACATGAAAGGTGTAACTCTAATACCTCCCCTACTTCTAATCTGACCAAAAAAACGCTCTAAGCTGTCCTGACATAGTCGTCTTGTCTTTAGGTAAGGAAATCCTGAGTGTGACAGCAATCGCCACAATCGTCTTAAACTATTAATATTAATTAACCACCCCTTAATAAAATTAAAATTATTTGTTGTGCTGTTTCCTAACTCATCTACGACCCGAATTGTTTTTAAAACTTTTTCTGCCTCATCTAAAAACTGATTTTGCTCTGGGGAACTTATAAAAACTTTTTTAGTGGGTACAATGGCCTCAGTGAAACTACTATTAAAAATATCGAATAATTTATTGAAAAAAGAAACGAAATCCGCGGTATTAATAAAGCTCATACTATTTGAGCTTAAGGCTCCCGAGCTGTAAAGAGAAAGCATACCTGAAGCGACCGTATTACTTAACACTTGAGACGCTAATTTACCTTTCATTTTTTGAAAGGTATTGGGGTAAACATGAGCATCGGTTAATTTATGCGCACACCGATAACTCTACTTAGAGTCCTGTTCATAAAAATGGACTATATCTGACCAACATACGCGACTATTTTTATAATCAACTTTATTTTTCATATTTTATAAGCAGTTTCGACTACATTTTAATAAATGGAGGCTATCGTAAAAAAAACATATTTCCTTACCATTAACGTTGAAAAAAGGCCGTGACATTGAAACCCTAACAAATTGGCTAAATTTTGAAAATTGGTACCCTGGTCACAAACAAAATGGCAAGGAACTAGCCCTATATTTTGAAGTTGGGTAATGGCTTCAAGAATATATTTCTTGAGGACATCCCCTTTACATGAGCCTCTAATAAAGAAATAAGCTAACGGGTGGACCAAGGTTCCCCACCTATACCTTGCACCATTATGGTCATTGCAGTTGTGGCTATTCTAGATGTGCGATTTTCATCGCCATAATCTTCAAGACCTATCACCCTATCAAATTTCCTATCATACTGCAAATGACATTTCATCACAAGAAATTGATATTAACTTTTGTTCGAAAGAAAATCCCTTACTCCTAATTTTTAAAGACTTTATGCTGCTTTGGGTACAACCTGGGAAACGAGGCCAATCTGCGACAAAATTATGTAACGTAATTTCCGTGGGAAAACTGAGTTGGTGCTTTAGGTAGCGGTAAGCGATTGGCGACAAAAAAAATACACCCAAAGCTAAAGTTTTAAGAAAACTATCATATCGCCGACCTTGACTTTGGCGATTACTATTAAGAAAACTACTCCTAATACAAGCACCTAACTGAGGAGGAAATTTGCTGCAAACTATCCCAAGAGGATCTGACTTTTCCCTAAATGAACTACTTCTTAACATTTCCCTACATCTTTCTAAAAAACACTTAACACTTAAAAACACACGGAAATTCAATCCAATCCGAAATTCCTATTTTCATTGCACAATCGAAACACTAATTTCATCGAAATTTTTAACAAATTCACAAACACTTTTTGCACTATTTAACGTTTTTTACTCACGGTTCGAGATCCGTTCCACTGTTCGGAAAACTGAATATTCTGCCTCCCTCGCTGCAGCCAGCAACACATTTCTTCCAACTGCTGGTTGTTTTCGGCATTTTGTCTGTAAAATAAAATAAAAAAGTATTAAATAAATGCAAATTTACTTAATAAAAATTAAAATATACTTACAGCTTTCAATCTGCATGCTGTTTCGCATTCGGTATTCTTCGAAATAATGGCCGTTACAAATGGAGACAAAAAAGTGAAAAATGTCTACATTCGAATAATAATTTGGCGGGATTTTAATCTGGTCGTCCCTCTTTTCCAATTGCTAAACGTCGAAACCTACTGAACTGTGACAGCTAATCGAGTTCAGTAGGTTTTGCCGTTTATCAATTGCTCTCTCACTTCCAGTGAGAGAGGAGTTAAACATCTCTTTATCTCTGTTTAAAAATATTTTAAAATTAGTGAGAGCGACAACTGAGAACCAGATGTCGTGTAGTCGTGCAGCTGTCTAAACAACTGTGCTTATAGGAACGTGTGTATTTTAATATTTGATAGATGTCGCTTGCAGTCTGTCGCGCTCTATGTGTTGAGCACTTCATGATCAAAGGTAAAGAGATGTCCAACTCTCCAGTCACTGGAAATTTGAGAACCGCTCTCCTACCAAACTTCCGCTGGTATCGGGAAGGTTTCGACGTTTTGCAATTGGAATGACTGGAACGGACAGATTGAAATTATACCAAACATATATGGAGGGATTGCCGCCGTTCAAGATCGCTAGTAAAAAATCTAAAACCATGAAAATTAAAGAAAATGCGAAATTTAAATATATTTCATGAAACATTTTGCAATGTGATTCATAGTAGTATTAATTTTCAATTACCAATGATTAAAAACATTTATTAATTGAGAACTAACCGGCTTAATTCACCTTATTAAGTATTGAAAGATCAAAAGTCGGTTGTTTTAATACTATATAACATAAAATAATAAAAAAAGATTTAAGTAGTTTCGTCATACAGTTAGTCACATAAGTAAGTATACACCAGCTCTGTCTTTACAAATTGTTGGAATTAACGCATTTCTCCAAAATATAATCCAAAAAAAAAATTTGCGTATTGGTATGCGGTTATATAAGCACACAAATTTAACTGTTAATTTTATAACCCGTTAGGCACACATGGCTTTGTTGGTGATGAGAATGAAATTTATATCACAAAAGTTAGTATACAGAGTGGGTTGCTTGGTGAATCTATGTACATATGTACATACATGTGTACACTCACTGTACTGTAAAAACAGACCATGCCAAATTCGTGCACTTATGTACTTACATACATACATATGTATCAGAGGCCTGCACGAGTAATTAAAAAAGTAACATGTTAGCAAGCGGCGATGCCGATGCGGCGAGTACACGCTACGTAATGGTACTTTGGCATCGTGGGCATCGGCATGGTGGGTATCGGCATCGCGGCATCGCCGATTACTAACATGTTACTCAATTAGTGCTGTGCGCGAAGAAAAGAACTGGCATTTTCGCATTAGCAAAGTTTTTGCATTTGTGCTATTATTTAAATCTATATAATGGAAATTTTACAACGTATAAAAAGTGGTGTTTATAAAATTAGTGATGCATCGGGTTCAAGTGACATCTGGAAGTTTTACAATAAAATTGTGGATACCAAGACGGGGGAGAATGTACCCTATGTTATATGTTCAAATTGTGAAAAAACATTCAAATTTGGTAAAGGGGCTAGTTCTTCAAATTTGAAAAAGCACACATGCTACAAACGCCAATCCACAGAAGAAAGTGATTCAGTTCCAATGAAACGGTTACCAGTTAATATCAGTGACCAATTACGGGAAGAAGTCCTACAGAATTGTTTAAAATTCACTTGCCGTGATTTACGATCTTTTGAAGCTGTTAATGGCGAAGGATTCAAGGAATTGGCACGTTGCTTAGTGGAAGTTGGTGTTAAAATCGGCACGGAAAACTTTTCAATAGATGACATTTTGCCTCATTCCACTACTATATCTCGTAGATTGCACAAGTTGCACCTTAGCGAACGTGAAAAGTTTATCGGAGATATACGTCCATTAATTGAGAAAGGTTGGTAAATATCTCGGTATATTTAGATGTATTATTCCTTGTCTGAAAAAATTTTATAAAATCCTTAGGCATGTGTGCGTCTACGGTGGATATGTGGACAGATAATATAAAACAAAGAAATTTTATTGCTTTTACTGTGCATTATATGGATGATAAATGGCAGCTTGAGAAGTATGTTAAATTGTGTGTTCAACAAGCACAGCTATACTACATATAGTGTGTTTGTTTATGTTTATATTTTTAGCCGAATTTTGTTTTCCTCCGAATTAGAATATTGTGATGACAATGGGATTGCTGTGAATAAAACTGCGGAAAATTTAATTGGTGCTATAGGACTCAAGTTTGACGAACTGAACTTAGATAGAAATTTGTTGGAAAAAATTACTTTTACTACAGATCAGGGTTCAAATATCAAAAAGGCTCTACAACATCATTCAAGAGTAAATTGCGTAGTACATGTGCTCAACATTATTTTGAAGCACACATTCGATAAAGAAACACTTAAAAGTTGTGCTCCTAATGTTATGGATTTGATAACAAAATGTAAGTCTCTTGTCGAAAATCTAAAGCGAACAGGCAGAAACCAAATGCTTGAAACTACCGTGAAGCAAGAGTGCTCTTCCAGATGGAACACTAAATTTGAAATGTTGTGCTCTATTCGCAAAAATTTCAATGCTATTGAAGATATTTTAGAGAAATCTGGTGAAACACATCGTTTGTTCGGAACTGAAAAGTATTTATTGGACAGGATAATAAACGTATTAGAACCATTCAAAAATCTAACATTGTTGTTGGAAGGTGAGAAAAATTCAACTATACATTTAGTATTACTACATATGCATATCCTAAAAGAAAAGTTATTTAAATTGCTACATGAAGAAAGTAACAATGAAATCCGATCTATACTTACAAACTGCTTAGATAATATTTTTGATAAGAAATTCTGTCCAGACAAAATTCATAAGATTGCTGCTTTTCTATGGCCAGAATATAAGCAGATGCGATACTTAAGAGAGTTTGAACGTGATGAAGTGTATAATTTAGTGAAAGTGGAATTGAACAAAATCTCAATGAGCATGTCTGCGGAAATTCCTCAAGATTCTCAATCTGAAAGTCTAGAAATGGAGAATTGTATCGGGAATGATATGCTTTCAAAATACAAAGACGTTCATTTGCTGACTGGCTGTGAAAGCCAAATAAATATGCAGATTGAAATATACAAAAATGCATGTTATACAGAAAATTGCGTTTTGAATTGGTGGCGGCGTCATGAAGATGAGTTTCCATTGATGGCCAGACTGGCACGACAAATTTTATGTATTCCAGCGTCTAGTGCAGCAAGCGAAAGATGTATTAGTTTGGCAAACCGTATATTAGAAGAAAGAAGAACAAATTTGAAACGAGAAAATCTGGACGCCATTTTATTTTTGCATTCACAACAAAAAAATTAAGTTCATATTAAATATTGTTGATTTTTAATTCGTTACTTATTTTGATCGAAAATAACCAAATATATTTAATTTATTTATATTTATTGAACTAGCTGACCCCGCAGCCGTTGTCCTGCGTGAAATTATATGCTTTGAAATGAAAAAAAGTTGAAATTATATTGTGTCGAAAATGATTTATTTTCGATTTTTGTACACTTTTTTTAATGTAGCGCAGCTTAATAAACATAATTTTTTTGATTTCTGTTCTGGTGCGTAAATATACAAAGAAGATAGGTTTCCAACTTGCAACGCGCCACATATATCTGGCCAATTTTCCCTGGAAATTGAATACGTTTGAAATGAAATGGCTGTCCTTTGTATTCGATAACTGCGTCGCAATCAGTCGGGTTCCATTACACAGTTTCGGCGCATAAAGATTGTGAAACATAATAATGACAGATCCAACTTTGAGACGCAAATGATGCTGGGGCATACCAAGGCTCTCCAAAGAATTTGGAAATTCCACTGGATAATTTACGGTTTCGTCTTCCTTGTCAAGACGATCGATCGATTTATATGAGCGCAAACATCCCGGAATTTGACTTTGAACCTTCCAGTTTAAGTCAACAACATCGGTATTTTTGGCAACTAAAATTGCGCGTGTACTCAAGCAATTGCAGTTACGATAATTTGACCAATGTTCGGATAAACATTCGTGATGAGTTCATCTTCCGTTGAAGTGAATTGACAAAAGGGATGTGAAATTGATATCAAACCACTGGAAGTATCAACCGAAATTTGCCCATTTCCAATTCTTAGCGAATACAATGCAAAAGGTCATCGGCAATGTCATTTTCTCGTATCCCATAATTAACGCGAATTTGAAGGCTGATACATATGTCGAAATGATCTTCGCGAAAACTATGCGAACTTCAGTGGAATGCGAAGTAACTATTGCATTGTTCTTCGTCTGTTTCCATTGATTAGCATGTTCCAGCAAACGCAACTGCTGGCATACACAAATCGCTTTATTGCGGTTCACATATCGACCCATTTGATACTGCTGATCTCATATTGTTCAAGGCAAATAACCGCTATGTTGCTTTCTTTGGTGACGTACTTGCAAACGTATTTGATCGATTTCACCAATCTATAATATTCAACATTGACATGAGTTTTGAATGTGAATTAGACAAAAGTGGCGAATATGGTACGATCCATATGTTTTCAACTTCGATGTGTTGTTAACGTCGATATTCACGCCTCTAAATGCTAAATGTTCTGCCATTGTCGTCTGGTGAGCGACGCCGATACAGTGAATATCCATCATTTCCCATTTCTGTTTCCGAAAGAAAAGCACATGAGTAGTGTTTCGTGCATTTATTGTCAGACATACAAACCAAAGTGGGATTGTAAGGTTCCCAAAGTCCATGAACCATATTGGTTTTCACCACTTCGTATAATTCTGGATCTATCTCTGAATCAGGAATTTCCGCTGAAATGATTTCATCAATTTCATCTGGTGTAATCACCATCCGCATCCAAAGAAGAATGTGTGCGTGCGCAACAGAATACATTCAGCATATAACAGCACCATATATACCATAGGTTGCTTCATGATAAAGACCGTCAAACATCGCAGCTATTGTTTAAAAAGTCGTGCTGTGATATCGTTACGATCGCTAGCTGATTGACCGCGATCCATAATTCCGCACGTATGTCATCGCATTTTGGGAGTACTTCTTGCCTTTCTTTGGGCTGCCATACGTTGATGGCAAAGAGAACGCCGACAAATATTAGCGCGACCTCTTCGTAGTTTCGTAACAAATTTCAATCAGTAATTGATCACTTCGTCTGAAACACACATAAAGTTTTCACTGAATAATTTTCAATAATTTTTCCTTTGGATAGCCGGAATAAAAAAGCAAGCGACCGCAATTGAACGATTCAAATAATTTACAAATCAAAATATTGAAAAACAAAACAAACGAAAATTGAAAAAAATGTGTATGAAAAATGTTACTTTTTGGAATTGTCCAATTTTCCGACTTCTCCTCATGAAAAGTATAAGGTATTTGTTTCTAAACCTTTCCCGATCGACAACAAACAACCTTTAAAAATTTCATCAACCGTTCTCTTAGTGTTACTAACAAACAAACATTCATTTTTATATACTATGTACATATGTATGTATGTATGTATGTATGTAACGTTTGTATGGAGAAAAGAAAAAGGCTGTTTTTAGGGGTTTTCCGGAAATAATTTGAATTTTTCTCGCCGTAAAAATCATCTTTGAACTTCAACGGACATTTAAGAAAAAGATTTGACCAAATTGGTCCAGGCGTTATTGAGTTATGAGCGTACATACATTTTGGCGATTCATTTTTATTTATATATCGGCACCTGAAATGCAAAATAACGTAACAACATTTTCGGAAATTTACAGTGGCATGAATGAAACACGAAATAAAATGGAACATGAGTGAAACAAAATTTTAATATTGGTTAAAATTGGTTTATATCTGACCGCAGAACCAGGAAATGTTGAACATATGTAATATTATGTATGTAATTTGAAGTAGTGAAGCGTAATCAATAAGACTCTCAATTTCGAATTTTTTGATGATACGTTATTTTGCATTTCAGGTGACGATATGTACATACAGTGGCTCAAACGCATAATCGGACAGTGGTTTTTTATACGAAAGTTTATTTTAATTGAAAGAAAAAAGCCAGAAAAAAGAACAACAATGATTCAATTTTTATGGTGAGTATTCTCCAATCTCTCATTTTTCATACAACAAAAAAAATAACAAGAATAAATTCATTTTTACAAAACAAATTTAACAAAAGCAAAATAAATCAGAATTCTTAAGCACAAACAAATAATCGGGCACTAAATAATATTGTCATAATAGTGCAAAACAAGCAACCAAAAAAATGCCGTTACGTTGACAACAGTTATCATATTTGACGTGAAGAACATTGTGAGATTTTTTGTTGAAGTTTGCACGTGATGGCACCTGTAGGTAAACACTTAGGATTAGAAATACGCCAATTTATTATAAAATTAAATTTTGAGAGAAAATCGGTACGCGAAATTGCTGAAATAGTCGGGAAAGGAAAATCTACGGTGCACGATATAATTAAAAGGTATAGGGACGAATTTAGATGGGAATATAAGTCACGGCAAGGTCAAGGGAACAAGATATCAGCAAGAGAAGAGCGCAAAATATTAATAGAAGTTAAGAAAAATCCTTTTAAACCCGTTAAAGAGTTGAAAATAGGGTTGGAGGAAAGATCTGGAGTTACAGTATGTGATGAGACGGTACGTAATGTTCTTCGTAAAAACGATTTCCATGGTAGGATCGCTCGGAATAAGCCGTTCATTAGCAACAAGAACAAGAAGCTAAGAATCGCTTTTGATAAAACTATAACTAGCATCTAGACGAGAATGGAGAAGAGGTTCAATAGTAGAGGAAGATACCACCTCAGTCTATACCGACGGGTCCAAAATGGACTGCGGAGTGGGCACGGGGGTATTCTCCGCTAATCTAGGCATATCTCTCTCTATACGTCTACCGAACTCGGCTAGCATCTTCCAAGCAGAAGTACTAGGCATAGAAAAAGCCTGCGAGGTTCTTTTAGAAAACCACGGAAATATACATAAAGCAACTATATTTACGGACAGCCAGGCGGCCCTCCTGGCATTGTCTTCACCCATGACAAATTCCAGTATAGTTCACAGCTGCAAGAGAGCACTAAGCTCAATAAAAGACAAGCTCCAGCTAAACTTGATCTGGGTTCCCGGACACAGGAACTTTTTCGGTAACGAAAAAGCAGACGAGTTGGCAAAGGCAGGAGCTTTCCTCAATGAATCCGAGGCGGAGCTAATACCAAGCCCGCTAGGATCGATAAAAGGAGAGATCAATAGACAATTTCAGCAAATTGCAAACAACAGGTGGAAAAACATTACAAAATGCGTCATAACTAAACAATTATGGCCAACATATGACAGGAAAAGAACAAATGATTTATTAAATAGGTCAAGAAAAAGTATTTACAGAATAACAGCTACCACAACAGGGCACTGGCCATTTGGGGAACATGCGTCCAAAATGGGACTGCCCTACAACGATATCTGCCGTGGCTGCGGAGTAGCAGGGAACAAGGAAACAATTTTCCACTTTCTCTGCGAATGCCCAGCTCTAGCACAGATCCGACACAAAACACTCGGAATCCACCAAGCACCAAATCTTGAATGGATTTCCACCAAAAGCATATCGGACATAAGTAGTTTCATCGAAACCTCAAAATGGTTTGAGAGAGAAGGTGAAACGTAATAGCAGATACAGGTGGTTCTACGAATAGTGTATCAAAATGGCACATCAAGTGCTAATTGAGCCCGATAGGGCTGCACTCCTACCTACCTACCTATTTACTTAAATCGCCTGAGTTCTGGAACACGGTAAGTTATAGAAAACAGTTAAAAATTACAAAAACAAAATTATATTGTACAATTTATAGGTTATTTATACAGATGAGAGTAAATTTAATTTACACGGATCTGACGGCAAGTCTTATGTTTGGCGAAAGCCAAATCAAGAATTTGCTATTAAAAATACTAAAGGCACAGTTAAACATGGAGGAGGTTCAGTCATGGTTTGGGGCTGTATGTCAAGTGCTGGTGTAGGCAATTTGTGTTTCGTGGATGGAAAAATGGACAGATTTGGATACCTCAACATTTTGAAAGAAAATTTGAAGCAGAGTGCGGAGAAGCTTGGTATTTTGGAAAACTTTGCATTTTACCAAGATAATGATCCGAAGCACAAATCGAACGTTGCACAGATGTGGTTGATCCACCACTGCCCCAAACTGCTCCAAACACCTGCCCAAAGTCCAGACCTAAATGTCATTGAACATATTTGGGTGGAACTGGCCAGAAGAGTGCACAAAAGCAAATTCAAAACTCTAGATGAGTTAAAAGAAGGACTTTTAGAGGCTTGGTACTCAATTGAGCCAGAAGTTTGTAAAAATTTGGTCAATTCTATGCCCAGAAGACTGCAAGCTGTAATTGACTCTAAAGGATACCCCACAAAATATTAAACTTTATATTGAGCATTTTTTTGGTTGCTTCTTTTGCACTATTATGACAATATGTTTAGTGTCCGATTATTTGTTTGTGCTTAAGAATTCTGATTTATTTTGCTTTTGTTAAATTTGTTTTGTAAAAATGAATTTATTCTTGTTATTTTTTTTGTTGTATGAAAAATGAGAGATTGGAGAATACTCACCATAAAAATCATTGTTGTTCTTTTTTCTGGCTTATTTCTTTTAATTAAAATAAACTTTCGTATAAAAAACCACTGTCCGATTATGCCTTTGAGCCACTGTAGATTAATTTATGTTGTGTTATGTTATGTTATATTGAATTAATTTATGTTTAAATGAAGAGAATTTTATTAATTTTTTCCTAATATAATAAAAATTACAAGAATTTGCTTTTATGTACATATGTACATACTTCGTTTCATTTGCCATTGATGTTACCTTCGCATCGTGGTAATAGTCAGAAGTGTTACTTAGTAACGTAATCGTACGATGCCTACCTTAATCGTGCAGGTCTCTGATATGTACATACATATGTATACATATCTATTTTTGGCTGCTATGCCTAAACGAAATGAACACCAGCTGGTGGTAAAAACAAAAAAAATTTGGCTTATCTAGTGGCAAAACCTCAAATATGATAAAATTAATGGCAAATAAATTTATTTTTAAAAATTTATGTATGCACATATAATCTAAAATAACAAGTACTTATTAATTCTTAACGTAAATAAAAATTTATATGGAAAAATATAAAACACTGGAATTAGACTTATTAAATTAATATAAATTATTTGCTTTTTAAATTAGGAAAATTAGAATTAGTTGCACACGACTTGCGAATTTTCTTTCTTATCAATTACAAATGCTCACGAATGTTTTCTATTACGCATGTGTTTTTTTTTTAAATAACCACATCATGTGCAATAAAACTGCACTACAATTAAAACTAATTCTAACTATCTTCTACTAACGTAAGTATATTTAAATACATAAAAAACTACATAATAACTTCTAAACTAAACTCAGTTTTTGCAACAAGCATTTGTCGTTGAAAAAAATGTGGTTCAAAGATTTATTATTTCACATTTAAACGAATTCACTTAAACGATTCAACTTAAGTATATTGTTGTGAATTTTCAACAATTTTCTGAGGTAAGAATTTTCTTGGATTCAGCCGCGATTTTCACTCTCTCTAAATCCGACAATTTCTTCATTGTAAAAGTATCTGACTTAAGATACTTTTACTTATAATATATAATACTAACACTTCTCGGAGTGGTGATATTCGAAGGTTTAATGTCAGATTGATTATCGGTGGATGCCACTGGTTCCTCGTTTATTAAATATTCCACAACGAATTTCTGATAATTTCACTAGACACCTGCGGCTGCCGTAGATCTCATCTAACTTTTTAAAAAATACCCCAATTTGACGGATCCCGTTAAAATGGAATTTTGTTTCCAATTTTCTTAAAGTCACGTAATATACATATGTACATATGTATGTATTCGTTCAACTCGTCTTACTTTTCATTTTTTGGCACTAAACTCTGCTTCCATTAAATAATATTTCTTTCGTGGTTGCGCTTTTTATCACTATAAATATAAATAAATTGTAAATACTTATATGAAATACATAATTACTTCATAAAAACAATACTTACATATGTACGTCGTTGTGTCCGTTATTTCTACCGTCAAAAAATCAAAGCATAACAAATTAAACAACTGTTACGCAAGGAAAAAAACGTATTTGTGCAAACTGTATTTATGAAGGCAGCACATCTAAATGTGGAAGAAAAATTAATAAAATATTAATAATGTTTATGTACACACATATGTACATACTTATGTATATAGAGCGGATTGATTTATGTACATGGAGCCAAAAATACTTAAAAGTCGCGTATGTGGGAAATTTTCATTTTCCCTATAAGCGATTTTATAGAAAAGCGACCCGCTCTAATGTATTGATTTATCACTTACACAAACACGCGCCTTGTACTTAGTGCCATTAATCCAAAATAAGTACTACATAATCCCGTTGCTTTTGTTAAATTTTTTAATTTATTATTCTAAAGTAGGTAAATGTTTTCTTGCAGCTTTTCTTCAACCAACCATTTCTCATTTTTAAATAAGAGTACTGTTGCTAAAGATTTTAATAGTTCTTGTCGATAGTTTAGGCATTAAAGAGTTTCTAAAAACCATTCCGCTAAAGTATTTTTTAGTTCTATCCACGATTAAGTCGTTCATGCCCTTCACAAACAATTACAAAAGTATGTATGTCACTTTGGCGCATTTGAATAATACGTAATAATCCCTGCCTGAATTCCATGTCGATGCCATCTTGAAAGGACCATTTTTTTAATTACTGGGATATACATACATATATACATACATACATATGTGGGTTCCACATTGTGGGAGCATCTCAACTACAGACATATTTTACAATTATAACTCCCACCATCGATTGCATGCACCGATAATTTTAAAGTCTTCCTTTAAGAAATTTTTCCTAACCGACTTAACCAAATGGCAATAGTCATATAGGCAAAGAACTTTTCACGTAGGCTAACATAGAAAAAACTGCATTTGTCGGCTGCATTTAATTCCTTTTTCCCCGTCCCCTTTGTTAACGAAAACGTCGATGACATTACTTTTATTAAAAAAAATGTTTTAATTACAATTTCGTCGATTAGTATTGCACAGATTGGTTTGTGCTTGAAGATTTCCTAGACATTTTAAATTATTTAAATGCGCTAAATTGTTCTAATCTTCAGTTTATGTACTTTATGAATTCACACTCTTTCTACCAAGACTTATTGCATTCTCATCAGCAATTTTTGGATGTAATAATTGCCCAATTCCACAAATAATTCTTGTTTTAAAATCCTGTTCTCCTACCTGAGCGCATTTATGCGTTGATTTTGCTTATCAGCACTCTGCTGACAAGCTCGCGCAATCCATGCGCAAGATTCTTGGACACATTTTGAGGAATCAAGGCTGGAGGAAACATTGTATTGTTAACGTTTCACCTCGAGATCCCAATATAATTGGAAGTCCTCCAAACTTAAGTATTCCCCTATCCTTTCTGATTAGTATATGACTACTGACGTTTAGTAGGTTGAAGGACTCTATTCGAAGAAAAGCTGCTACAATTACCTACAGTTTCATAAAATAAATTATGCTTCGGAATAGCTCCTTCCTTAAGTTTCTTATTTATAATAGAGTCCACATCAAAATGACGGTCACAAATAAATAACTTTCTTCGGTCGGAGTATGATGTACTTATTTTTAACGCTAAAACCCAGTTATCGAAGTCAATCTCATCATCGGGGAATGCAAAAAGTATGCCTTTTTCATCCGATGGACATCCCTTAGCACAGCAGGTCCGTACTTCATTACTCTTCTTTATTGACAAGTAAACAGCATCATCAGATTTTCCTATTATTATGTGGTATATAAATAATATATCTATATAATTATTTATTAAACATAATTTATATTTAAATTAAGAATTATAATATGTATGTAATCTTGTGATCTTGTATACTTACATATGTACATACATAAGTATGTATATATCTTGTGATTTTTCCATATTATGCGAATATAAACAAAAAAATGTCACATGAAATAAATCTCGCCAACAGCAAAGAAATTGCATGTGAGTCTACATAAATATACAAACATACATACTTATATACACATATATATGTACATATAGTATATGCACATATATTGACCCTGGAAATATCACAAAACATTTATGTACATACTTATATTAAATATGTTACGATGAATAGTTATTTACCAAGTTTTAGAGTAGGAACAGCTCCAATTTTTAATCTCTTAGCCCCTAGTGCATAATCCTCAAAATGCATTTCACAAACAAACGTGTTTGTGGTGGCTATTTTTCTTCCCTCGAAGCCTAGATTTCGACACCACTTCCTTGCGATTTTATCATTTTTCGGCCAAATGAACACATTGCACTTTTTGTTATCGTTATTACACCCACGCACACAACATTTTCGAATTCGTGGCATTTTAAAATTTTTTCAAATTTAAACAATTTTAAATTATTACACCACACAACAAGAAGCAAAGATAATAAGACGACTCCCTTGCCATTGGAAATGAGAGAAAACTACCTGTCATTGACAGTTGACTGGCGTATCGTAATTTTCAGAGATAGAGAGACTTCCAGTGAGAGAGCAATTGCTAAACGTCAAAACCTACTGAACTTTGACAGTTAATCGAGTTCAGTAGGTTTTGACGTTTATCAATTGGAAACGAGCGATGGCCAGATTAATCTTATCAAAAAAATATTTGTTGCATCGTTCAAGACCACTATGTAAAACAATTTAAATAAATTTGTGAAATTTAAAGATATTTGATGAAACGTTTTGTAATTTGAAGCATCATAGTATTATTTTTAATGGAAAATGATTAAAAACATTTAATGATTGAGAGCTAACAAGCTTAAATCCTTTAATTAGGTATTGAAAGGTCAAAAGTCAGTTGTTCTAATATACTTTAAAAAGATTTAAATAGTTTCTCCATATAATAAATAACCACTATATAGTAATTTTTATTCGTACTAATTGTTGGGTGTTTCAATTTTAATGCCCACAAATTATTATTTTGTTCAATCTGGCCATAATGGAAAATGTTATAAAAAACGCTAATTTTGAAGCGCTCTCACACTCGAATAAGTTGGACATCTCTTTATTCCTAGTAATTGGAATGACTGGAAAGGCCAGATCGAAATTCTGCTAAAAATATACTTATGTGAAAGGAACGAAATTTAAGAAAACTCAAAATTTAAGTGTATTTGATGAATTTTTTTATGTTGTGATGTAGCAAATCACTCCTTTCAATTAACAATTACTAAAAGTACGAACTTTTCAGAGCTAATCCATATAATGATAAATAAGTACTATATTTAAAAAGTTTATGTGTTTATTGAATGATCTGGCTACAAAGCAAAATGTCACACAAAACGCTAATTTTGAAGCGCTATCATACTGGAATAGGTTGGGCATCACAGGCAAGAAGATACACTATTATTAGGAAGAGATTATGAATTTAATTAAGATTTCTAACCTATTGACCGATGGATACGGTATAAAGTCAACCGTAAGTTCGAAAATAGTTATATTAGGTGTTTGGGGGTGAAGTTTGAACCGATTTTAACAATTTTTGACACAAGAGCGCGTTGTTATCACAATTATACTATTCCCGAATTTCTTCACCATAATTTACCGACATATTCGGTAAAAATTTAGCCATATGCACTGGTGTCCACATATTTGCTGCCTGGATCCTTGAATAGTTACGGTTCGATTTCGACAATTTTTGTGAGTTAGATTAAATACATAATGCAAAATTGTATTCTAATAACTTTATTTCTATTTGATTTGTTTACTGTAAAATGAAAGTATTTTAAAAATTTGTTATCCGGGAAGTAGGCCTGGTTGTCAACCCATTTCCATAGTCTGCAATAGTAATAATAGGATAAAATCACACAACTAAATTTGGTTGAAATTGGTTAAGTAATTTCTGCGGTATTGAATTTCACATAATAGTCCATAGAATCCCAGCTTATACCTGATTTGTTTATGAACGTTCGTATCAGCGGAAAATACAAGAAGTGATGCAAACTCATGCTTCAATGATTGCATAGATTTACTCGTAGATTTACTTATAGTTTACCCAACGTTTCACTTCAATTCAAACAATCGTCGGAACACTATGAACTGACATGATACGATGTATGCAGTTTTCCATTTAGTTTTGAGCGACGTTTCTTTAAAATACATACTTATGTAAGTGATAATGCACCAAATGTCCGCTCTGGGTTGTTGGAACAGCTTGAACGACTTCAGCAAGTTTTCTTAGATCAGTATGCTGTAGATTCAGGTTTTGATGACTCTTTCACATGTTTTTATAACAAGCTTCTAAATAAGTAAAAATATGTTGTTTAAATACAAAAAAAATATACATATGTCCATATACAGTGGGCGACAAAAGTCTACGTACGACCCATATTTTTGATGTATTGCTGAATGTAAAAATAGTATGGAAAAAGTAATGATGCAGTTTTGTTTTAATTACATTTTTATTAGGAAATTATAAAACAAAAAGTGTACTCCAATACAAACATAACAAACTGTTCACAAAAAACTAAAAAACACCATTGACAAAAGTCTACGTACGGCATGTATTATATACTTTATGTTCATGTTGCAAACTAGAAAGTAACGGGAAAGTACCGTTTATGTTTATTTTGTGTTCATGTTTTACAATAAGCTTCAAGTTAAGCACATTTCGATATAATCGCGTATAGTTTACACAACGTATAGTTGTCACAATGGGTCCTCGGAAAGAAATTTCAACAGATGTGCGAAACCTGGTGGTAAAATACAAAAAGGAGAATAAATCATTTGGCGAAATATCAAAACTGCTTAATTTACCTAAATCAACTGTTCAAACCATATTTGAAAACTTTATAAAAAATAAAAGTGTTGAAAATAAACCACGAACCGGTCGACCGAAAAAGCTTAGTAGGAGAGATGTCTCTTTTATTTTAAAAGAAGTTGATAAGAATCCACAAATTCATGCCACTAAGTTAGCCACGGAATTAACAGTACGATCGGATAAAATTGTACATTCCAGAACAGTTCAAAGGGCTTTAAATGACAATGGATTTCACAGCAGAACTCCACGCAGAAATCCCTTTATCAGTGAAAAGAACCGAAAGCTTCGTTTGGATTTCGCCCACAAGTATAAAGATAAAGATCTTGATTTCTGGAAACAAGTTTTATTCACCGACGAATCCAAGTACAACATTTTTGGAAGTGATGGAAGAGCCAAAGTTTGGAGAAGAGCCAATACAGCAATGAAGCTCAAACACCTTATCCCTACTGTCAAACATGGCGGTGGAAATGTCATGGTTTGAGGCGCTGTGGCTGCATCTGGAGTAGGAAACTTAGTATTTGTGGAGAGAACATGGATCGTTTTCAATATAAGAATTTACTATAACAAAATTAAGAGCATCCGTGGATAAACTAAACCTTGGTAGGAGCTGGCTCTTCCAGCAGGATAACGATCCGAAGCACACGGCCCACATTATAAAGGAATGGCTGCTTTACTATGCCCCACGTCAATTAAATACACCACCACAAAGCCCAGATTTAAATATTATTGAGCATGTTTGGGAGATTTTGGAACGTAAGGTGAGAAAACATGTCATTACCAGTGCGAAAACACTAAGAGAGAAACTACAGGAAGAATGGCAACATATAACACCCGTTGAGATTGAAAATTTAGTTTCTTCAATGCCTAGACGCTTACAAGCAGTTATAGATGCCCATGGTGGGCCAACAAAATACTAATTTTTAAGACTCAGTGCCTTATTGAAATGTTTTTTATTAAAATGCTAGTCGTACGTAGACTTTTGTCAATGTTTTTTTTAGTTTTTTGTGAATAGTTTGTTATGTTTGTATTGGAGTACACTTTTTGTTTTATAATTTCCTAATAAAAATGTAATTAAAACCAAACTGCATCATTACTTTTTCCATACTATTTTTATATTCAGCAATACATCAAAAATATGGGTCGTACGTAGACTTTTGTCGCCCACTGTATTATACAATACCTTTTTTCCCCCCGGCTTTCATTTTCTATCGAAATACAAAGCCGCAATAAATGTATTATGGTCTATTAAGTTTTATTTCCTGGTGCCCACTGTATTATGTACATATGTAGCTTCTCATATTCCTATGTCACAGTGCGAAAATGGGTGAAATCGGACATCAACCACGCTAACTTCCCATACAACAAAATTTTAAATTCTATTTGATTCATCACTTTGCACTACACAAATGTTTTTCACTAATAATTCCTTTTATGTAAAGAAACCTTATGATTAAAAGTTCTCCAAGTCCAAACAAAAATGTTCGAACTACTAGATACCGAATATTTGTATCTCAGTGTCTGTAAATGACTTTTGACCGAAAAAATCGGTCAATGTGTTAGATATACAATTGAAATTCAGAGAAAATCTTTTTTTGACAAACTCTGTGTATTTAAAATCGGTTGAATCAAGTCAATACTGCCCCTTTATGCCCCATATACCATGTATAAAGA
>NW_026089692.1:0-76967 GCF_024586455.1 Bactrocera neohumeralis | reverse complement strand
CCTGCTTTGGAGAAAATAGTTCGAGCCGGCAGAACTAAATAGAGAAGGTAACATCTTCTATAAGAGTGTACAGCTGCTGGCCCATGCCGATGGTATTGATATCATCGGCCTCAACACCCGCGCCGTTAGTTCTGCTTCTCCAGGCTGGACAAGGAAGCACAGAAAATGGGTCTGGTCACTGTCTCACGTCACTGTTGACAGTCATAACTTTGAAGTCGTAGATAATTTCGTCTATCTTGGAACCAGCGTAAACACCACCAACAATGTCAGCCTAGAAATCCAACGCAGGATAACTCTTGCCAACAGGTGCTACTTCGGACTGAGTAGGCAATTGAGAAACAAAGTCCTCTCTCGACAAACAAAAACCAAACTCTATAAGTCACTCATAATTCCCGTCCTGCTATATGGTGCAGAGTCTTGGACGATGTCAACAACGGATGAGTCGACGTTGCGAGTTTTCGAGAGAAAAGTTCTGCGAAAGATTTATGGTCCTTTGCGCGTTAGCCACGGTGAATACCGCATTCGATGGAACGATGAGCTGTACGAGATATACGACGACATCGACATAGTTCAGCGAATTAAAAGACAGCGGCTACGCTGGCTAGGTCATGTTGTCCGGATGGACGAAAACACTCCAGCTCTGAAAATATTCGACGCAGTACCCGCCGGGGGAAGCAGAGGAAGAGGAAGACCTCCACTCCGTTGGAAGGACCAAGTGGCGAAGGACCTGGCTTCGCTTGGAATATCCAATTGGCGCCACGTAGCGAAAAGAAGAAACGACTGGCGCGCTGTTGTTAACTCGGCTATAATCGCTTAAGCGGTTTCTACGCCAATTAAGAAGAAGATATGTATGTATGGACGAAAATGTATTATATTTTTCTATCGCTGCACTTGCTGCTATCCAAAACCGGTTTTTAGCACATATGTTCTGTGTTGTGTGCATTTTTAATTGGTTTGTCACTTGTTATTAACTTTTTTTGGTTTTTATTACCGCATTTTTCACAAGTTAAAACTTATTTATTTTTTTCGAAATCTTTATATTTTTTTTTACTTTATTTAGCCACAGTGCCTTTTTTTATGGCTCGAAGGACCATGTACATTAACTCACCTTGTTGGCCACTCACACTTTCTTTCAATAACAAAAATGCACTAGATTCCAAAGGAATCGTTATAAACTGTTATTTTCTATGGAATGCATTTCAAAAATAGTATAACAAATGTGTTTTAAATGTTTTAAAATTTAAGTAAAAGGTTAAATATATGTGTGATATATATATGTACAAAATGAGCAAAGTGATTATAACTTGCAAACAGTAATTTTTAGAAAACGTTAAATATTATATATTATATACATATTTATATACGTAGGCGGGTAATTGCGGAAGGGAACCGGATGCTATGATGCTGCGAAAAAGCGGAGGTGTATACCGATCGACGTCGTAACGAACAAAAGTGCGAGATCCTTTCTCTTTTCCTCTTTTCTAATTAGAATGTAGAATGTCATCGTGTTTTGGTGCATGTGCGTGTGTTTTGTAATGTGTAATGTTCTCTCGTGTGATGAGGTGAATGCGTGCTTTTGATTCGGTGTGGTGAACTGATGTAAATCTGATGCGACGTCGCTACTCATTTAGCCAATGTGTATACAAACATTTGTATTTGAAATATAACAGAAGTGCACTAGAGTAAATCAGTGTTTAGGGGATGAAATACAAACCGAAACCGATAAAAACAAACAATCGAATAAAAATCAGTGCACACAAATTGTTAATAATAATATAAACAAATAATTTTCACAAACAAATAAATAAAAACAAAAATATAATGAGTGCTTCGCAGCCTCAGTAGCAAGGCCGTAGGCATTCCTTAAATGCCTACTTCAGCTTTGTCGACCCAACAACAATAACAAATGCTGTCAATAAAAAGGAAACGAAGCAAAGGACGCAGTCAGCAGAAGCAGCAGAAAACAATAATCGGACAACAACAAATGCGCTGACAGCAACCAGCCTGCAGGTACCAGCAAGCGTACAGGCAACGAAAAAAAAACACAAAAAAAGGCCCGTCTGTACAAACAGGCATTGACCGCTACGTCAATATAAAAAGGAAATTAAGTCCAAAAGCAGCGGTCAATCCTAAGAAATTTCAAGGCAAACACGCCAAATAAAATAAAAAATTTTAAATGGCAACAGATTTGCCATACTAAGCAATGGTTAAGACGATAAAGGGTACCCACCACAGTCGTTAATGCCAAACCACCTCCAATATATTTGCGCGAGCGTAGCAGTAATGCTCTCGTTGCTGAATTAAGTAAAATTGTAGGTACTAACACTTTTCATATAGTGCCTTTGAAAAAGGCAATATAGATGAAACAAAAAATTCAGTCCTACACTGAAAAAATTTTTATGGATATAGTTAAATTTTTGTCAAATAAAAACAAGAATTATTATTCGTATCAACTGAAGAGCTCTAAGCGCCTAGTGAAGTCAAAGAAGCATTGGAAGAATGCGGTTTTGGTATAAAAACTGTTGTAAATATATTTAATAGAAACAAAGTACCACAGCCAATGTTTAAAATTGAATTGCTGCCGAACTCAAATTAACTTAAAAAAATTAAACACATGCAATATATAATTTGAAATATTTGCTGCATCGTAGAGTAACTGTTGAATAACCACATAAAAGAAACGGTCCGGTACAATGTACTAACTGCCAAGAATATGGGCATACTAAATACTTATTGTACTCTACGCAGTGTTCGTGTGGTATGTGGTGATTTACATCCACTTCTGAATGCACCCTTAAGAAAGAAGAATTAAATAAAAAATGTAGCAATTGCGGAGGAAATCACACTGCTAACTACAGAGGTTGCCTTGTATATAAAGATTTGAAATCGAAATCGTCACAGGGAATTCAAGCACGTCGTAACCAAATGTTATAAACACCCAGTAATGAAATTATAGCAACCCCTCAGAAAAAGGTCTAATCCTATTACTTCTATCAACAATAATACGCAAGGAAGCTATGCAAATGTGGTAAAAGGCAACACTGTCCAAATTCAACTGCCGCAACATCCTCCAAATGGAGGTATTGAAACCATGATTATAAATCTTACACAGTGTATGACACAATTCCACCATGCAAAACATGATCCAAGATTTAATAAAATCAAAAATCAAATGTTGCAAAATTTATTAAGTAAAAAATGAGTTTACTAAATATCTGTATGTGGAATGCTAACGGTGTTAACCAACATAAATTAGAGATGATCAGATTTCTATCTGAGAAGAATATTGATGTAATGCTTATTTCAGAAACTCATCTAACAAATAAAAATAATTTCAATATACCGGGATTTAAAATTGGAAAAAGCGATTTTGCTTTAAACCATTATGTAATCAAAAATATAGGGTTGTGATAAATCGCCACATAACAGCTTTAAAGACTTTATTTGGAACACAAGGTCAAAGATTTCTAACAGGTGGAGATTACAACGCAAAAAAGCACACGTACTGACCTATCTTCAAACTATTTTAAATAGCACAATAAACCTTGAAATAAAATTCGCACTCTCAGGGGTGATCGCAAGAAAACACCTGTACTAATAAAGTTATGCTGGATACATGTACTTCGACCTTTCTGATCACTTCGTTAATCATCCCAAGAATCCAAAAGTGATTTAACTTCTTATAAAACGAATTACTAAAATATAAAAAATACGTTAGTAGCCACATTAATATTGAGTACAAAATAAATACAGGAAGAGATATTGACGAAAGCATAAACAAAAGAAACAAAAGCTATAATCCGCTTGGTTTCAGAAAAATCTCTGATAGAGAAATAGAAATGTTTGTAAATGAAAAAAAAAGCGTGCAAGACGTGAATGGCAGATAAATCGCTCCCCTTCCACTCAGCTTCAATTGAAAGCTGCTGTACGTAAACTAAAATACAGTCTCAAACGTGAGGAAGAATTGAACACCGAAATGTATGTAAAGAAGCTATATCCAAATTCAAACAAGCAAAATTCCCTTTGGAAAGCCCAAAAGTCCATGAAGCCAACAACTGACTCCAACATGCCAATACGAGACTTAGGTGGAAATTGGGCTCGAAGTGAAGGAAAAGGCTAATTGTTTTGCAAATCACCTAGAAAAGGTGTTTCAACCCAATTGCCAAAGAAAAACTTTAAGCTGTCAATCTTACCCAACACAGCTAAAGAGTCGCTCGAGTCTCTTAAGACTTCACCTTCTGAAATTATTAGTATCATCAAAAAACTGAATCCAAAAAAGTCGCCGGGACATGATAAAATTTCCTCACAAATGCTAATTGAGTTACCAATTATTGCTGTAGAGGTGCTCTCTTTGCTCTTCAATGCAATTCTTAGTTTCGGGTACTATCCAATTTCATTGAAAAAGTCGCAGATTATCTTGATAGATAAACCTGGGAAAGACTTAACACAGCCGTCTTCATACAGACCAATCAGTCTTCTACCCTGTCTTTCAAAAGTATTTGAAAAAGTATTACTAACAAAGATGTCTCCTTTCCTCCATGAAAATAATACAATACCAATGCATCAATTCGCTTTTCGTGCGAAACATGGCACAATAGAGCAAGTAAATAGAATTACTAACGAGATAAGGAAAGCATTTGAGCACAGGGAGTACTGTTCAGCAATATTTCTAGATGTAGCTCAGGCGTTTGATAAGGTGTGGCACGAAGGTCTTTTATATAAGATTAAAAAAATTCTACCTTTAGAATTTTTAAAACATTGGAGTCTTATTTAAAAAATAGAAAATTTATGGTAAAAGTGGGAGATTTCTTATCTTATGAACGACAGATAAGGGCAGGTGTACTAGGGCAGTGTTTTAGACCCAATACTATACATCATATATTCAGCAGATCTCCCAACAGCTAATAATGTATTAACTTCAACTTTTGCGGATGACACAGCCATAGTGAGCCGTAATAAATGCCACATTTTAGCATTACGAATATTAGCGAAGCATTTAAGTTCTGTCGAAGAGTGGCTAGCGAACTGGCGTTTAAACGTGAATGAACAGAAGTGTAAGCACATTACATTTTCGCTAAGACCAAAGATGTGCCCGGCAGTAAAAATAAACAATATTTAAGTACCCCAAGCGTACGAAGTAACATATCTTGGTATTCACCTAGATAGAAGGCTCACGTGGAGAAAACACATCTCTAGTAAAATAACATGTATGAAGATTAGAGCTGCAAATTTAAATTGGCTTTTAAATAAAGACTCCAAACTTAGCATAGATAACAAAGTGCTTTTATATAATGCGGTCATAAAGCCGATTTGGATGTATGGCATTCAACTGTGGGGTACGACCTGTGCAACTAATATTGATCTAATACAAAGGTTCCAATCCAAAATGCTTAGAGCAATCACGTGTTCACCATGGTACATGCGTGACGAAAATATCCATAAAGACCTTGGTATTCCTATAGTAAAAAAAGAAGTAGAAGACAGCAGAATTAAATATATATCTAAACTCCGAGAGCACCCGAACCCTTTGGCTGGTGCTGTGGTACATTCCTGCGATCAAACACGACTTAAAAGAAGAGATATGCCTGCGTATTGATGAGCCACGTATCACCAAAACAGCTCAATCACTTGCTTGAGCCTGTCTAGTTTTTAATTAGATTTAAGATTTTATAACTTATTGTTAGGCTTTAAGAAAAAGCAGATTCAATAAATAAAAAAAAATTTTGAAAAAAAAAAAAAAAAATGTTTTCACATTACTTGCAAGGCCAAGTAAACCACAAAATGGGATCACAGAACAGCCACAATTATATTTTATGGAAGATGACGACGCGGAGACTCACTCACGGTATCAAAACTTTTAAGCCATGAAGCGAGAAACTGTTCTGCATAATCAAAACATCTTTGTCCGTGAATTTAAGTCCATCCTGGAATATGCGCGATGATAGCTTTTTTTATTTTTATTTTTTTCATTGAAACGTAATAAATGAGGGTTTTATTGAAATTGCAACTAGTGATAAATTTAAACTAACAAGCAATATTTTTCTCAATGTATGAAGTTAAAGCTGTAATAAAAAGCTTTTCTTTTTTAAACTAAATTTAACAACTAAATATAATGATATTTGTTATTTTCTTAGATTCGTAATAGATCATGAAACGTTATTCTTTTCAGTCTGCGCGTGTTATTTCTAGTCTCACCTAGTTGTCGGGCTTCACTGTTTACATGATTTTATAACCTTTTTGCATGTTTCGCGAATGATTTCCCGAACCATTTTTAAATGAAGATCACGATGCAGATCCGAATTGGGTATGTACCACGGCGCATTTAATATTTTTCGCAGAACTTTGTTTTGGAATCTTTGAACCGTTTCGATGTATAATGGGGCAGCGCATCCCCATAGTTGAATTCCATATGTCCAAATAGGTTTCGAAGTTTGATTGTAGACTAGGAGTTTATTTGATGTTGTTAAGGGAGATTTCTTGCCGATTAACCAGTTTGTTTTGTGGTATTTTAGTTTTAGTTTTGAAAATTTTTTTTGTGTATGCTCGTTCCCATTCAACTTTGCATCCAGCGTCATACCAAGATATTTCACCGAGGTGGAATACGGGATTACTTCATTTCCAATATGTAAGGGGATATACGTAGCGCTTTTGTTAGTGAAGTTTAGATGGATAGACTTCAACTCGTTTAAAGTAATGTACCATTTCTGTGTCCATTCTACGATTTTATTTAGTGAAGATTGCATTCTGTGCGACGACTCAACTACATTTTTGCCGGTCGTAATGATGCAGGTATCATCTGCAAATGTGGCGATTGCGCAGTTTGGCGGCGTAGGCATGTCGCTAGTAAACACAATGTATAAGATTGGTCCCAGGACACTTCCTTGGGGTACACCTGTTTTTATCGGCTGTAACGTAGTACATGATTGTCCCTGCTTGATTCTGAAGTAGCGGTTGCTCAGGTAAGAGTCAACTAGATCGGTTAGATACTGGGGAAAGTGAAGTCTTAATTTGTGAAGTAAGCCATGGTGCCATACTCTATCGAACGCCTGCGAAACGTCAAGAAAAACAGCTGTGCAATCGTGCTTTTTTTCCATCGCATCTTCAATTATGCTCGTTATTCGATGATTGTGGAATGTTGAGATGAAAATCCAAATTGATGAATGGGTATAAGTTCCTTTTCTTATTTTATGTTCTGAAGTCTTCTTATGATTACAGCTTCAAGTAGACTGTTGGACAAAATAGGCAACAGTGAAATTTAACAATATGACGAGGCTTCATGTGCGCTTTTGCCAGGTTTTTGTACCATAATGATTTCAAATACTTTCCATGACAGTGGGATGTATCTGAGATTTAAGCAAGCGTTTATTATCGTCGTAAGCTTTGCTATTGCTTTTCGCGTTAGGTTTTTTAGTATATCAGCAGTAACCAAGTCGAAGCCGGGAGCCTTTTTTGGTTTAAATCTACTTTTAATAATATTTTCTACTTCTTTATTTGTTGTTCGTTGGATTTCACCCACGTATTGCGATTCTTCCAGCTGTGGTAGAGTACAATTGAACGCAAAAGGACTAAATGTTTTAGTTAGCTTATCTGAGAAAACTTTCGCTTTTTCTTCGTCGCTTCTGGCGCAGGATCCGTTTGGCTTTCTGAGAGGAGCATTCGATAATATTGGTTTCCTAGCATTTTTTATAGCTTTTCAAAGGGAATAATCCGTATCTTTGTTTGGCGTTAATTTCTCAATATAATTAGAAATATTTTGATTTGTAAATAGCTTTATTTTGGTGCTGAGAATCTTAGTTAAATTGTTTAGTTCTGTTCTATACTGGGGAAATCGCGTGATTTGCCATTTTTTACGTAGTTTTCTCTTTTTCTTTATAAGTACTTACTTTATTTAGTATAAAAGTTTTTTTTGTTTAGGAACAGGAGTACTTTACCAAGCCGATTCTTGAATAGTTTTCGTAAATGTATGAACTTTATCTTCTAATATATCCTTAATAGTTATATTTACTTTAGAACCAATATTTTTGTCGAAAATAACTTTGAAATACGCCCAGTCCGTATGTCTATTAGAGAGATAAGGTGGTATGTCGATTTCTTGTAGATGGCCATTTAAGATTAGATATACTGGCGAGTGGTCCGAATTTAAGTCCAATCCAAAGTCGATCAGGTCAGGTAGTTTTCTTGTGTCGGAAGGCCAGTAAGTCGGCTTGCCAGTAGACATAAAGTCGCATCCAGTAGCCATAACAACCTTAAATAGCTCTCTGTTTTGCGTTAGGAGTAAAGTCACCACCCATGATGAATTTTCCATGGTGTTTTAGTATAAGTTCCGTGTACAAGTCCATTTTGATATTGTGTCTAGGTGGGCTATATATCGCGGTAATACTTATTTTTCCGAAACTAGATTCAACCGATATGGTCGTGGTTTGGAATTGTGGGACACTTATATTAATTTCTTCAGAGTGGGGAATATTATCTCTGATAATTATGGCACTCCCCCCTCTCGCATTGTTATTTGGGTGGTTTGAGCTATAGGTCTAGTAGTTTTTGAATTTAACGAATGTTTCATTAGTAAAATGGGTTTTTGATATAAGACAAATATACATTTTTTCTACATGGAGTAATGCCTCTAATTCTTTTCTTTGTTTGAGCAAGCCATTTGCATTCCAGGTCATAATTTTTATCGGTTTCATTTTTGCGCCTTACTTACGAGAAATTATTAGTAATATCACTAATGAAATTGGAGGATGGAGTCATGTGTAGAAGTTCACGCAAGTGAGGAAAGTTCTCTGATCACCATTCACTTGGGAGTGGCCAGAAACGATTCTTTTACACATGGCTCAAGCAGCTCACAACTTTCAGTCTTTGACCAAGTATCCTCTGGGTAGCCAAAGAACATCCGTTCGAAGGCCAGCTAAAGTGAAGAAGGCGAAACATCCCCTACATAGGGTTGTGCGCTGGGTTTGGGACCCGCCACGTGAAAACTCATACCAATAAAAAGTTACCAACAGCCTCGGAAGAGAAACCCCCTTTTGATGACGACCATGGCAAACGAAATAAGGACTATGACATCAGGGTATGCACCTGGAATGTCCGGACCCTTAATTGGGAAGGTGCCGCTGCCCAGCTGGTTGATGTCCTCGCGAAAATAAAGGCTGACATCACCGCCGTCCAAGAAATGCGATGGACGGGACAAGGACAGCGAAGAGTCGGTCCTTGTGACATTTACTACAGTGGCCATATAAAGGAGCGCAAGTTTGGTGTGGGATTCGTGGTGGGAGAGAGACTCCGTCGCCGAGTACTATCATTCACTCCGACGAATGAACGTCTAGCCACAATCCGCATCAAAGCGATGTTCTTCAACATATCGATGTGACCAAATATGCCTTCTATGAGCGCTTGGAGCGCGCTTATGAGAGCTGCCCCCGCCACGATGTCAAAATCGTGCTTGACGACTTTAACGCCAGGGTGGGCAAAGAAGGTATATTTGACACTACGGTCGGTCAATTCAGCCTCCACGACGAAACATCCCCAAATGGGTTGAGGCTGATTGACTTCGCCGGGGCCCGAAATATGGTTATCTGTAGTACTAGATTCCAGTACAAGAAGATACATCAAGCTACCTGGCAGTCTCCGGATCGAAAAGCCACCAACCAGATCGATCATGTTGTGATAGACGGAAGAAATGTCTCCAGTGTTCCAGACGTGCGTACGCTCGGAGGTCCTAACATCGACTCAGATCACTATTTGTTGCAGCCAAGATTCGCACCCGCATCTGTGCAGCAAAATGCACGTCAACAAACACAAGTAAGGTTCGACGTCGAGAAGGTGCAATCACAACAGACAGCCGAACGATTTTCTAGGATGGGATAGATACCGAGAGTTGAAGAGTGAAGCGAGACGCATTTGCAGACAGGAACAGAAAGAAGCCGAAATGCGGGAGTATGAACAACTTGATAAACTGGCCGACAGGGGTAATGCTCGAAAATTCTACGAAAAAATGCGGCGGCTTACAGAAGATTTCAAGACCGGAGCACCGATGCACAGAGCATACTAAGATCAAGAAGGGAACACTTTTCCAGCCTGCTGAATGGCAGTGAACGCACAACACCAGGAGAAGGAGAATCCGATTCCCCAATCGATGACGATGGAGCAGACGTTCCATTACCCGACCATGAAGAAGTTCGAATAGCAATTGACCGCCTGGAGAACAACAAAGCGGCAGGGGCCGACGGATTGCCGGCCGAGCTATTCAAACACGGCGGCAAAGAGCTAATAATAAGCATGCATTAGCTTTGTAAAAATATGGCCGGACGAAAGCATGCTTAACGATTGGAATTTAAGTGTGCTATGCTCAATCCATAAAAAAAGAGACCCACAATCTGCGCCAACTGCCGAGGATTAGCCTCCTCAACATCGCATATAAGGTTCCATCAAGCGTATTGTGTGAAAGATTAAAGCCCACCGTCAACAAACTGATTGGACCTTATCAGTGTGGCTTTAGACCTTGCAAATCAACAACCGACCAGATATTCACCATGCGCCAAATCTTGGAAAAAACCCGTGAAAGGAGAATCGACACACACCACCTCTTTGTCGATTTCACAACTGCTTTCGACAGCACGTAAAGGAGCTGCCTTTATGCCGCGATGTCTGAATTGTGTATCCCCGCAAAACTAATACGGCTGTGTAAACTTACGTTGAGCAACACGAAAAGCTCCTGCAGGATCGGGAAGGAGGTTTCAGAGAAGGCGACTCTCTATCGTGCAACATCTTCAACCAGCTTCTAGAGAAAATAGTTCGAGCTGCAGAACTAAATAGAGAAAAACCGAAAATTCAGCGGCATAATAAGATCCCACCCGGACGGTACGATACCACAGAGTCACGTTTCGACCATATTAACATCGACTTAGTCGGCCCACTACCGCCTTCAAACGATTACCGATACCTACTAATGATCGTCGACAGATTTACGCGATGTCCAGAAGCAGCACCTATCAAGAACATAACGGCTGAAACTGTCGCCACCACACTCATATAAACGTGGATCCCGCGATTTGGTGTACCTTCTAAAATTACAACGGACCAGGGGCGACAATTTGAATGTCAAGTTTTTAAGCAGCTCAACGAAAGACTAAGTATACGTCACCTCCGCACAACCGCATATCATGCCCAAGCCAACGGTTAGTAGAGCGTTTTCATCGTACATTAAAAGCAGCACTAAAATGTAAAGATCGGCGAAACTGGGCAATCGAGTTACCGCTCATCATGCTTGGACTTCGATCAATATTTAAAGAGGACATAAAGGCAACACCAGCGGAATTAGTTTACGGAAAAAGCTTGCGACTACCAGCAGAAATTTTTACCGAACCGAAGCCGTACCAAAACGAAGCGGAGTTTGTTCAAGAATTCAGACATGCAATGGAATCGATACGACCGACGCAAACGGCACACCACACAAAAATAAAACCATTTATACAAAAGGAACTTCATGAATGTACGCAAGACTTCGTGCGAAACGTCGCAATTGGACCACCACTGCAGCAGCCGTACGACGGACTATTCGCAGTAATAAAACGTCATCCGAAATATTTCACGCTGGACATTCGAAACAAAATTAGAAAAATTTCAATCGACAGGCTGAAAGCGGCATTTACCGACAACAACAACATTATCGACGAGAACGCAGGGCCTACTCCAGCTGAGATCAGCGACCCTCAAGTAAAAACCACAACTCGCCTGGGAAGAAAAGTTCGATTCCCTAAACGTCTGTGTCTGTAAGCACACCCAGATTGAAAGGGGGCTGGTTGTGACAGTGTACCATCAATTCGATGGTTTGGCAGCACTCATTAATTTATGTATCTGCATCGCAGTTAACAGAACTAACATTCTTCTTTTCTTTCTTTTACGCATATCCAGTTAGAACACGCCACTTTCCGAATAAAAAGTATTACCATAGTCACAAGTTGAAGCACGTTTCTTAATCAAACCAAAGAAGATCCATAGTACCATCTTCTATAAGAGTGTACAGCTGCTGGCGTATGCCGATGATATTGATATCATCGGCCTCAACACCACCGCAGTTAGTTCTGTTTTCTCCAGGCTGGACAAGGAAGCACAGAAAATGGGTCTGGCAGTGAACTAGGGCTAGACGAAATATCTCCTGTTATCAAACAAACAGTCGTCATACTCGCGACTTGGCTCTCACGTCACTGTTGACAGGCATAACTTTGAAGTTGTAGTTGTGTTGACTGAGTAGGCAATTGAAAAGTAAAGTCCTCTCTCGACGAACAAAAACCAAACTCTATAAGTCACTCATAATTCCCGCCCTGCTATATGGTGCAGAGGCTTGGACGATGACAGTAACCGATGAGTCGACGTTATGAGTTTTCGAGAGAAACGTTCTGCGAAAGATGGACCGCATTGGCCACGGCGAATATTGCATTCGATGGAACGATGAGCTGTACGAGATATACGACGACATTGATATAGTTCAGCGAATTAAAAGACAGCGGCTACACTGCCTAGATCATGTTGTTCGGATGGACGAAAACACTCCAGCTCTGTAAGTATCCGACGCAGTACTCGCCGGGGAAGCAGCGGAAGAGGAAGACCTCCATGCCGTTGGAAGGACCAAATGGAGAAGGATCTGGCTTCGCTTGGAATATCCAATTGGCGCCACGTAGCGAAAAGAAGAAACGACTGGCGCGCTGTTGTTAACTCGGCTCGAAGACTTATGGAATTCGAATTTGTATGGTTTGCAGACGTATGTTGTTGAATTTGACCTTTGATTATGCGGGCAAATGAGGGTTTTCCAGATTGCTGACTTACATAAGTAACTTCTTCTGAGGAGCAGTACAAGCGGTTGCACTTAAGCGTTTTGGTTGTTGGTGACGCTCTTTATTTTGCTCGGTCGCGTTATTAATTTTTTGAAGTTCTTTTGCCACTTCACATCCCCTATAGTTCGCAGGGTGATTCTGATTGCATTTGCAACATTTTGGCGGTAGTTCGGCACGTTTCGTGCAACTTAGAGTTGTGGGATTTCCGGCGCACTTCACACACCTTGGTGGTTTACAACAATAATTTCTGGTGTGACCGAATGACTGACAGGACTTACACTGCGGCTTAATGGGCTCGAGTTTGACGACAGAGTTTAAAATAAGTTTGATTTCGTAAATTATGTTCTCTGTAGATTCGAGGCATACGATAAACATATTTAACGAATTTTTTGTTTTGTAACCTTTTGTACCTTTGTAACTTTAATACCCTGCTTCTGAAGATCTGAGACAATGCTTTTCGGCTCACATGAGTGATGAAGGTCTTTTACCATTACGCGTATATCCCGCGATTGCTTGTCTTCGTACGAGTACCAGGAAATTTGCGATTCGTTTAATTTCCCTGTAAGTATTCTATAATCTGAACTGTCAGAAAGGTTTATTCTACATGAACTTTGGGCAATGAGCTTAAGTGTGTAAGAATTTTTAACTTCTGCGTTTATCAAGGAACGCATCAAGGGTTGATTAAAATTTTTTGATATTATGATTGGCGATGATTTACTTTTATATCTTCTTTATCTTTTGTTGTATTATCCGGGCTCGGAGATTTCGGCGTTACATCCGGTGAAGAATTCGCTTTGCGTTTCTTAGTTTCCCTTCTTTTTTTCTTTTTTAATAACCAACCAACAGACGTTGCCGGTTATTGAGCGTGGTACCGCGGCAAAAGAGACACACGCACGCTTCATGGCTTCACCGTTATGGGCTAAGGTTGAGCGGTAACAACTGGATATTAACTTAATTGTCCAGCTCTACAATGATCGGGAGTCTTGACTCTTCTTGAAGGTCGCAGGCCAAAGGATACTAACGGTAAAGTAACCTTTGACAGCCGGTTTTTGTAAAGATGTTAGTTTGGAAGATAACTTTATTACGTAAATGAAATAACTCCGAGTTTACAAGAAAACCTGGCTAACGAGGAGTGGTTGTGGGAAAGAGCTATCATGCCGCTCAAGAACGGATTGGTCGATAAATTGATCTTACAGGAGAGGCCAAGACGGTAATAATACCCAGAATCCCTAAACTACCAGCGTTAATTTTTATATGGAGTAAAAATGAGTCAAAACGATATATGTATTTTTGAGCTGCACCGAAATGTGTACTCTTTATTAATACTTTCATGACAAAACTGGTATTTTTACTTATTACTAATTGATAGATTGTTTGGATAGCAACGTATATTATATTATTTGTTTTGGTTTATTTACTCATATATATTTTGCTTAGCAGCAGAATAACTCTTGCCAACAGCTGCTACGTGGACTGAGTAGGCAATTGGGAAGTAAAGTCCTCTCTTGACAAAAAAGACGAAACTCTATAAGACACCCTTTATTCCCGTCCTGCTATATGGTGAAGAGGCATGGACGATTACATCATCTGAGTTTTCGAGCGGAAGGTTCTGCGAAAAATTTATGGTCCTTTGCGCGTTGGCCACGGCAAATATCGCATTCGATGTAACAATGAGCTGTAAGAGATACGCGACGACATTGACATATAGTAGTTCAGCGAGTTAAAAGACATCGGCTATGCTGACTAGGTCATATCGTACGTATTAACGAAAATATTTCAGCTCTGAAAGTATTCAACGCAATACCCGGCAGAAAGACCAGGCGGAGAAGGACCTGGCTTCGCTTGAACCTCCAATTGGCGCCACATTGCGAAAAGAAGAAACGACTGGCGCGCTGTTGTTAATTCGGCTATAACCGCGTAAGCGGTGTCTACGCCAGTAAAGAAGAAGAATAAAATAAAGTGAATAAATAATTTATGGTAAGTATTTTACGGTACGATCAATTACATTATTGTGAAAAGTGTAAGAAAGACAAAGGGTCCACAAAATTCAAAAGCAAATAAACTTTTTAAGTAACACTAAAAGCTGGAACGTTTAGTAGGCAGATTTTCCATAATGTGAACAACAAACACGAATAACAATAATGTTTCTAATAAGAATCAATACTAATAGCAACCATAACTGCCTCCACTACATACAGTAGACTCGCGGTAACAAAAACACCGCCTTGTGTGAACAGCGGCTAACATGAACATAATTTTTTTTCCACTGACTACTCGGTATTTAAAACGTTATTTTCTTTTCTACATGCATACATATGTATGTTAATTATGGGAATCGTTTTTATAAAACGGGGAATGCCCGTAAATTATTGCTTATGAGTATACTGGGATGGATCGATGTGGATTGGAATTAAAACTAGTGCGCGTTGCTGACTTTGCATGATCTAATCTAAAGTTATTCGTGAAAAATGTCGCAAAAACGACCAAAATACTTGTCTTTAAAGGAAAAAGTTGATGTAATAGAAAAATTAAAAGGAGGATCAAGCGTTACCAGCTTAGCAAACCAGTACAGTGTTGCAAAATCAACAATTTGCGCTATCAACAAAAAAAAAGAGAACATTTTAAAATGTGTTAACAGTACATTTTCTGGGCCTGGAAAGCGGAAGACTTTGAAGTGTTCTGAACTTCCAAATAGAAAAAGCGCTTTACCGTTGGTTCCTTAAACAGCGACCAAAAAATTACCCTGTCAATGGATTGATAGTTAAAGAAAAAGCTAAATTTTTCATTCTAAAATTAAAGAAACTCAAAGCGATTTTAATGCGAGTGATGGATGGTTGCAACGCTTTAAGAAGCGTTGTGGTGTGCGTTTTATTAAAATAAGTGGAGAAAAGTTATCTTCTAGACCTGAACTTGTGGACCCTTTCAACAACAAGCTGCAAGCCAAAATTAAAGAGCTAGGTCTGTCGCACGATCAAATATATAATGCAGACGAATCGGGACTATTTTGGAAGCTGCTACCTGACAGAACATACGTATCCTCACAAAAAAATGCTCCTGGAAGAAAAACGGAAAAACAGCGTGTCACTTTTCTGGCTTGTACAAACGCAACAGGGGTGCATATAGTTAAACTTTGTTGACTACAATTGCTCCAAGTCGTCATGGATGACGGCTGCCATTTTTAAACATTGGTCTCACCATTCGTTTGTACCACAGGTTAAAAAATCAGTTTTAGTGATTTCAAACTTTTACATGTGTATTTCTTATTATTGTAGGTCAGGAAATTTTTAAAAGATCAAGGATTGCCCAATAAAGCTCTGCTGTTGATAGACAATGCTCCATCTCATCCTCCCAAGATGAATTGAGATCACATGACGAGTTAATAATTGCAATGTTTATGCCACCTAATGTCACTCCACTCATACAGCCAATGGATCAAAATGCCATACGACTTACAAAACTTTTCTACAGAAACAGCCTTTTGGCATCAATTGTATCCACAGGGACTGATGTTATTGAAGCCCTAAAGAAATTGACGTTAAGAGACGCTATTGGCTATTTAGATTTAGCTTGGCAACGTCTTGAAAAGGAAACAATAGCAAAAAGCTGGACGAACATTTTAAGCTCAATAGAAGATGAAAAAGACTGTGATGAGGATATTCCATTAGCTACTTTGAGAGAAAGGATTTTTTACCAATTAGCTGCCAACAAGAACGCGTAATAGAACTGCTTCCATCCAATAACTCATTTGATTTAAATTGTGTATTTGCAGGTTAGTTTTTCAATTGCTGATATCAATGAATGGACTGAAGATTTTCCTAACTCAACCGAAACGAACGAGGTTTTAACTAGTGATGAAAATGAAAGCGAGGATAGTAATCTGGAAAGACCATATACAAGAATAGAGCCTAGTGAAGCAATCAACATTTTTAATAAAGCTTTGGAATGGGCGGAAGATGAAAATTTAAGTCCAACAGATATCAGCGTACTTAAACGTCTTCGCGAAAAAGCCGTGTTCAGCAATTTGCAAAAAAAGAAAATCCAAAAAAAGACAACCTATTTTTTAAATAATTTCAATAGGTATTTTTTTTCTTAACAAAACCTAAACATATAAATTACATGTTTTTACAATCTGAAATAAAATAAAAATAAATGAATTTGAGCTAAAACACATGTTTAATTTATTTGAAAAATTTTAAAAATTATACCTTCGAAAACGTGAACAACCTCGCAAACGTAAACACGCTCGGTTTTTAATAGTTCACGTTACCGCGAGTCTACTGTAATTAGTTGGAACAGAGGTGGAAACGAGAAATATAAGTTTTAAATGGGTGAAGATAAACTTAATTTGCGAAGGGTCTATAGTAGACTTTATAAAACCACTACCCAAGTTTAGTAAAAGTATTAATTATGTTAGTTGCGATGGTACTACCATATCAATGTCATTTTATACTAGTGGAGGCTAAACAGACTTAGTTGCCCTAACAATCTTACATAAACAAAAAATGCATAATGCAAATGGTATCCATACAAATCATGGAACACTTATAAATTTGGGCGCGTTTTTAAGTCGCATAGATTGCACGTTCGCGGACGAGCGACCTTGATATATAATTGAGCAGGAACCTTGAACTCTAACCGAATTGTATAATGATGCTAATAAATAAATATAGTTTAAAAAAACTAAAAAACACGCTTTTAAAACATATCAAACTAAAAAGTGAAAAATAATTCTTTGTATGGGAGGCGCAGTCTGCTTCGGGCTGACCAAAACGAAAACTGAACAAGTAAGGAAGGATAAGTTCGGGTGTCACCGAACATTTTATACTCTCGCATGATAAAGTGATAATCGAGATTTCATTATCCGTCATTTACATATTTTTTAATTTTGCTGTAAAATTAATTAGATTAGTAGTTCCTCAGATATGGTTTTTGGTCTATAAGTGGGCGACGCCACGCCCATTTTCAATTTTTAAACAAGTAAGGAAGGGCTAAGTTCGGGTGTCACCGAACATTCTATACTCTCGCATGATAAAGTGATAATCGATATTTCATTATCCGTCATTTACATATTTTTCAAATGCCGTATTTGTGTAAAGTTTTATTCCGCTATCATCATTGGTTCCTAATGTATATTGAACAAAATGTATTCTCGATACATTGGAGAGCACTCACCACTGCGTAAAATGAAATAAAAACATCCGGTTTATTTTTTATGCATTTGGGTTTTCAACGATTTTATTTAATTTTAACTTTAAATTTACTGATTTTATTATATAACATAATATTATTAAATATAATTTCGACGGGCGAGGCGGTGATACTCCAATTCCGGGACACGGATCGTGGTTGATTTTAATTGGAGGAGAAAAGCGTGAGGTGTCGACGCGGCGTGAGGAATGTTAACGTGCGAAAGTGTATATGGCGAATGTGTGTGTTGATGGGCGAGCTGCAGCTGACGAATTGAATAGCTTTCCCGTTGTCGCTTCCTTTTGTGAATTGGGTTGCGTACGAGAGTGGTGTGTTACATTGGTGTGGTGTTGTAATGTCATCAGCTGTGGTGAATTAAGCTGGCGTATTAGGATGCGCCAGTTTTACCGGATAGAGGGTATGGATGCTTAACTCATTTAAACATCCTGGGCCCCCTAGACGAATATTTCCTAGTTTTATACATATATATTGTTGCATGTATTTCGCCGTACTGCTGATGGAGTGGCATGGATTTCACAGCCAAAGTACAGCTTTTGGTTTAAAATATATCACATGTACATATTTGAATATGAATGTTAAAATGCAAATAGATGCTTAAGAGAAACAACTTTATTTTGCGGGTTATTTATTATTTGGCTTTTGTGTATTATCGGCTTATAAAGGATAGTAACTTCACGCCTGGCTCAGATGTGGCCAGAATGGGTACTCCTTAGCCCTGGAGTTAGAACTATGAAATGACTATGAGGGGTCTTGCGAGAGTGTGGCCGTGAATAGAGAACGGCTTCGATTAGTACAGTAAAGAATTCTTCATAATTATTTAATGCTTTGTATAGCAGATTCCCATTAATCACCAATGTGAGGAGCGCTTATGTAAATGAATATTATTCAACTTTTTGTAAAATTTTATTATAGGTAATATTTAGTGCATAATTTTCAAGTAGGGGCCACTACTACCAACGCTCTAGATTTTTTTTTTTAATTGTTTTTTTCATTATTGGCGAAAGCCATCCTGCGGGGCCGAAAAGTTGTATATGCTTTTAACAATTTGGATTGTCAGAGGTAACTCTGACTTTGTTTTTTATACCTTTATGTGGGGTATTGCAAAATTGTGGCTCTAGTGGTTGTCGTACGACGTACCGGCCATTATTTGATCGAGTAGTTGTGGTTTTAGAAAAGTACTCACAATACTGATCTTCATTAGTTTTGTTTAATATTTGGGGAAGTTTCCCTATCTCTTGACATTTCCTTAATTGTGAATTAAGGTATTTGTTTGATTTTTTCTCAACTTGAGTTGGTCTGGTGGTAACTAGTTCTGTAACTAGTCCACTCCCTGTTTGGATGTGCAGCGTTTGAGCTTTTTGTGCCTTTGAGCAACATGGTGTCTCTTGGCAATTTTTTGAATTTTGGGTTTCGGGATTTGCTTTTGCAATTAAACCCGTGGTTCTTTGTGAACAAGCGCTTCTTTGGGGTGGGATAGAATATCTGCTGTAATAAAGCATTGAGTTGTGCCTTTTGTGACAATAGAAGCAATTATATTTGCTTTTGCAAATTTTAAGATTGTGTGTATGGGACAAGCAGTTTGTACAGAGTCTTTTGGATCTGACAAAGTTGTTCCTTTCGTTAATATTTAATTTTTTAAACTTCTCGCAAGTTTTGAGCTTATGCCCTCTTGTACATAGTTCGCATGACGTTTGCTTTTTTTGTTCGGATGTGAACGATTGCATTATGTGAAAGCGTTTGTTTAAATTGTTTTTGCTTCTAGCTTGAGGTCTATTTAAGCTTCTATTTTGGTCGTGTTTAATGGTCTTAATTTTGATTCGATTTTCTCCCAACCTTTCCGCAATTTCATATTGGATGGTGAGAAAATCTTTCATTTGTTGCCACGTTGGGCACTTTTTTCGTAATGAGAGCGATTGCTACCATAGAAGTAAAGAATTTACTGGTAATGCGGCGGTGCAAATGTTTACCAGAATTGGGACCCAGCTGTCTGTGGAATATTTTGTGTCGACAGAATCGACAAACAATTAGAAACAGTGGATTGTAGTGTTACAAATTCTTTACTTGTTTCTTTCTTGATTTTAGGCAAGTTTAATAGCGTCGTTACTTGCTTATCGACCAGCATTCTTTCATTTTCGTATCTTGCTTTTAGAGCTTCCCAAGCCAAATTGAAGTTGTCATCACTTAATGCGAACTGTTTTACTATTACGCCTGCTTGACCTTTTGTTTTGTATCGGAGATGATACAATTTTTGCGCTTGTGATAATTGAGGATGGTTTATGTACACGGCAGTGAACATGTCCCGGAAGGACGGCCATTCTTCATAACCTCCATAGAATGTTTCTGTGTCACAAGCGGGCACCTCGAACTGGATGCCGAAACTTGCCTTTTGACTGTCTATTTGTGGCAGCTCTACTCTACTGTGGGGAGTAGGTGCAATTGCTTTAATGAGCTTTAGTTGATCGGTGATCATAGCTTTTGTTTCTTCGTACTGGTCTAAGCAGTTTTCGTAAAATATGTAAGCCGATGATTTAAAATTATGTGGCAAGTCTGAATCGGAAGATTCTAGTATGGCGTCATGAGGCCGTTTGGAGGCGAGTCCAAAAGATTTTAAGATTTTGGCTCTTTATTTCTAATAACGATTCAGAGTTTTCATGAATCGGTGAAGAGGCAAATCTAGTGCAGTATCTTGTTAAACTGTCACTAACCGAAATAAATTTAGCAACCTGTTTCGGGCGTGTAGCTCCAGATGTGGTTTGATTTGTGTTGTCATTAACCATTTTTGTAAAATAATATTATTTATTTATTTTATTTTTAGTTTTAAGTTTGAAAATATTCGCCCTTTACTTTATTACCACCTTTTACGTCCTTAAGTTAGTATTTAGGTACACCCTAATACTTGGACTTTTGTATGTATGTATGTATGTGCTTGGTGAAAGTGCTTATAAGCGTAGTGCAATTGAGAGCTCGCTGAAGAGATCAATGCGCTATTTATAAGTATGCACGAATTGTTAGTATTTCTGATTATGCTTTTGTTCTTTAGCAATTGAGAGCTCGTTAGAGAGATCAATTCGCTTTTTGTACGCAATCCTGCTTGTTTTTGTTTACAAAGAACAAGAGGTATTGCCGGATCATGCCAAGTGTGGACTTTGAACTTTTGTTTTGTTTTTGAGAGTTTGTGTTTTGCGTCACAGGCAGATTTTGCCGTAAGTTTGTATGTAAGTGATACTATATTATTTTGAAAAGGAGAGTGAGATTTAAAACGAATTGAATAAGTTCTGTTTTGTTTTCGTTATTGCTCTATGTAATGAACCACCACTATACCAATATAGATATATACATATGTACATGCCTATCGTAACTATATGTTACATTTTGTTTTTATATTTGAAGTTTATATTTCATTCTTCTTTTCATAATTGACTGTGAGTTATGCTTGTGGGTTACCATGGGTTGTATAATATGTATGTGTTGTAACTTATATGTGATTAATGATGATCTCTTTTCTTGGTTATATTTTGATTTACTGCTTCTTTGTTTTGACTCCTGGTCTGCTGCCACTATTGAGCATATATTGTTGAAAATATTACAAGTACATATGTTGTAAATAGAAAATAGAATTTTTGAATTTTTGTTCGTTAAACAGATGGCAGGAATTATTTTAATAAAGGCGTAACTTCAAACAGTTTGGCATATAAAATGGTTTTTGTTTTCATAATTACAGTTTTGTGCTAATAAACTGCAATCTTCTTTATACATACATATATCCCTCATTGCACGGCCTGGATTTTAAAAAGAAAAGCAAACGTCCACATGACTACAGCATCGTATCGAGGTTTTGAGGATAATATACATATACATACATACGTGTACAAGTCGGTACGTATTCAGACTTTTTGATATCCCAATTCCTCCTTCTCCTCTTCACTTTGTGTTTCAAGCTGCACGAAATCATCTGAGCGTGTTTGTTGTTTATGGATGCTGTTGTATGTTTTTAAGTTCAACCGTTTTGTTGTTATGTTATCGGATAATACATGTATTTTTATTTTGGAAATTTCAGCTTGTTATAATATTGTTTTTCTTATACTTTTTATAGTTTAGGTTTTCCATCGTTTAATTGTTAGTACCGCCTCAGACTATATTTGTTTTTACAACGAATTCTTTTTCTTACTTCATTTATTTGCTGACTCTGTGTTGTATTTTTTTGATATTCCCGCGCTCTTTTGATTAGGTTTTTAGTTTTATTTGCTATTTTTGTTCGTTTATGCGCTTTTGTTATCTCACTTTTTTTTTTGATATAATTTAGTTGCTGGTTTTGTCCTCCTACATTCTGTAACACACCGTGAATATATGCTATATAAGGCTTTTGCATGCTTGTCACACACTATTTTCTTGTTTTCTTTTTAATTACTGCATTATTTTTGTACACAATTGGTTTTAATACTCTTTTTGTAATTTAAATCTTATGTATTTTAATGTGGAGTTTTCTGTTTTTTATAAAAACCAAGAAAGTGCTGTACTTTTCAGTAAGGTTCAAAGAGGATACCCAGAACAAAATATTCTCATGAAACATTGGAGGCCTCCACTGCGTTAAGTCATCAAAAACATCAGGTTTATGTTTTTTGCCTCACATTTGGGTTTCTGGCGCGATTTATTTAATTTTAACTTTAAATTCTTTGATTTTAATGCCTGTTATATTTGTTGCTAAACATATAATTTCGACGGGCGAGGCGGTGAACCACTTTGCCAATTCCAGGACGGCACGGATGGTAGTTGTTCGGTCGGAGAAAAGCGTGAGGTGTCGACGCGGCGTGAGGAATGTTAACGTGCGAAAGTGTATATGGCGAATGTGTGTGTTGATGGGCGAGCTGCAGCTGACGAATTGAATAGCTTTCCCGTTGTCGCTTCCTTTTGTGAGTTGGGTTGCGTACGAGAGTGGTGTGTTACATTGGTGTGGTGTTGTAATGTCATCAGCTGTGGTGAATTAAGCTGGCGTATTAGGATGCGCCAGTTTTACCGGATAGAGGGGATAGGTGCTTAACTCATTTAAACATATATATTATACACAGAAGGCATCAGATGGAATTCAAAATAGCGTTATATTGGAAGAAGGCGTGGTTGTGAACCGATTTCACCCATATTTCGTACATGTCATCAGGGTGTCATTGAAATCGGTTTAGTAGTTCCTGAGATATGGTTTTTGGTCCATAAGTGGGCGATGCCACGCCCATTTTCAATTTTTGAAATAAGCCTGGGTGCAGCTTCCTTCTGCCATTTCTTCCGTAAAATTTAGTGTTTCTGACGTTTTGTTAGTCGGTGTGCGTTTTAATGATTTCAGCCGCAACGCTGGCGAATTGGGCGTCGTTATTACCCATTTTGAACTGTACTCTTGGAGATTAACGACTCATGGTTTTGAGGCCCATTATAGCTGTAGTAGTTTTCAGATATTGCTTTCAAAACTTAGTAGGCGGGCCACGTCACACTTTCAAAAGCTGTAAATGCTCACTTTACCTTGCGATCCTTTGTGCCAAATTTTACTTTAATATCTTTGTTTATGGCTTCCAATTTATGACACTTTGCCAGTTCGGTTTTCTGTTTTTATTTATCGGCGTGGCAATGGACCGATTTTGCCCATCTTCGAGGCTTCTTATCGCGCGGAGCCAAGCACGTGTACCAGGGTTTCATCATGTTTACGCAAGTTACAGCTTGCACGGACGGACGGACGAACAGACAGACATCCGGGTTTCGACTCTACTCGACACCCTGATCACTTTCGTATATATAACCCTATATCTGACTCCTTTAGTTTTAGGACTTACAAACAACCGTTATGTGAACAAAACTATAATACTCTCCTTAGCAACTTTGTTGCGAGAGTATAAAAAACTACGAACCTTTTTGTTGAGTACCCAGTGTGGTATGTGTTTGCGTGTGTGGATGTGAAGTGCTCTCGCGTGTGGGTCCTGTGGTATGTGGGTTCTATGTGTGTGGTGTATTGCAGTAGTGGCATTAGGGGGCGGGGTTATCTTATTTAGCCAATATCTTATCATGGGCCAAATAAAATTACCAAGAGCAATAATCGCAACATGCATTCCATCTACATGCAACCAATCACATTTTAGCTTTATGTTGTCTAGCACATGCAATTGCATACTTGTTTTTTAACGTTTTCCTTAAGTCTGTATATGAAAATTTAAGCAACATATGTATGTGTAAGCACTTTTATTGCAGACGATACTCTCCATAAATTGAATGATCCAATTCTACCTGTTGTTGCTATTCTACAACATAAAAATCTTCAAATATGTTATAAAATAAACGTTTTCAATGAAAATCTTTATTTTTAGCAAAGCCAAGTTGTTGACACAAATGTAAAAGAAAATAATTTTTATATCGAAGGCGCTAAAAATATTAGTTTGGGATGCACCCGTGACATTTTTCAATGATTTTCAATATGACAACAATGAAGTCAAACGAATCTATTCATTCGCCAGTCACAATATGAACACATCGTATTTTTCGACAAACTTTCGATACGCTATATGCATTCGATTCAATTACACCAATACACTGCAACTTTCTTACCGTGATGCCTTGCTATACTGCCTTTACCTCGATGCAATAATGTGTAACAGAAGCGATCACTTGTTTGTATTGTAAAAGTGAAACCAGTGAAAATAAAAAGTAAAATGACTGTTACGATATTCTCTAGACAAACATTATTTAATGTTATTAAAGTGCATTTTTACAATAGCTTCATCAAATGTCTAGAAACAATGATGTACATCTATATTTCAACATTCTAAAGATACACAACTATGCTATTACTATCTCAAGTTTGATTTTATTTTTGATTTTTTTCTAATGTTTGAGGACAAATAACGAGATTTACACACTCTTAAGAAGCCAGTGACTTTTATGCATGCACAATAATAATTATCAAGTCTTTTATATACATATCAAAACCGCAAATAATCATTTATTATTTATTCATCATGATCATTCGCCGTACCGTCTTTTGCCCCATCTTCATCTTTTTCATCATTCACCGTTGGGTGTCCATTTTTTATTAGCTCCTTCTTCATCTTTTCATTCGTTTTTAATGTTTTTTCCGAATGTATATCTTTATTGCTGATGCCTTCTTGAAACCTTCTTCGATGTCACTGCTATAAGTACGTTATCAAACCGTTCTGACTTCACTTGTCGCCATAAGTCAACCCACTTATATAGAGTTCTTTCCATAAAAATACAGATTGTCATCTGCGCGTATTCTGGATTCTCAATTCCAGGATGCTCCCACGCGCCTTTATAATCTGGATTGTCCAACTGCCGAGGCTGCCATTCGCTTATGTAATCCGGATTATCTACCACAGTTGGTTTCCATTCGCCATCCATTTTTTTCGCTATCAATCTACATTTCATATGTGTTGTCTGGTTTCAAAATGAGTGTGTAGAATTATATAAAAACATCTATCTTTGCATCGTATGTTCTTTATTACTTAGTGATTTTTGCTCGCTTTTAAAGATAATGAACTTTTTCGTTCCTGACCGCAACATCTGGCCCAAAGATGGTTTCATATGGGATTCTCCATGGTATCAGTTTGATTCAAAGAATGTCGAAAATTTTACAAAACCGCCTCGCAGTCAATATTTCTACACGTTTACAAAATTTAATAACTAAATTTATTGTTACTGAATGGTTGAAATTCGATACTGGCAGAACCGAGCATCCTGAGATGTTTGCAAACATAAAAATGATCTTATTATAAATATGTGAAAATACTAGCATTTTGTAAATGAATAGGATTATAAAAGGGGCGTGTTTTTTTTTGACCATCACAAGCTAAAAAAGCAAAACCTTTAAACAAATAAAACGCATTTAAACTTATTTAATAAGTTATTTTAAAAAATTGTTTTGGCAATGCGGAAAAAACAATATTTGATTTTTCCCAATTTTGTTTGAAATTTCAAATTTGTGAAGGGGAATATTAATATACTTTTCCCGGATAGGGATTCATTTGAGGCCCGGGAATAAAAAAAACTGAAAAAAAAAATCTAAAATTTTGGTTTGTTTACATTTTCCTTCAAAAAAAGGGGCCGTTATTGTCAACTATTTTTTTTCGAATAAAAAAGGATAAACACTTTGTGCGTTCGATCTGTATGAATTCGTTTCGCCCATCCCAAGAACAAAAACCTTTTTGGGTTCGTTCTTCACCCAGTGAACATGGCGGGCAAGGGAATATTTCGGGAATTTTTTTAATGAGCATTTTTTATCTATTTTCTTTGGTTTTCGTTAATAAGTTTTTCCCAATTTTTTATTTTTCTCAATTTTTTTTTTAATTTTTATCACTTTTCTTTCCCCAAAATGACAATTTTTTTATAAGACCCAAAAATTTGATACGCGGGGAAATGTTTTTGAAGCTTAAAAACAATCAAATTTTTTTTTTTTTTTAAATCTTTTAGAAATTATCAAAAAATATATCCCCAAAGTTATAGATAATTAAAATATTATCAAGTTTGGGGGAAAAAAGGACCGAGCGAGATTATGGGGCGCTTGGGAAAAAAGCAAAAATTTTGACGCGCGTTTTCCCGGTTTTTTTTTTTTACGATTATTCTTAATTGGCGTAAATACGTGGTATGGAAGTGGGGCAAAGTTTGCTATTTTTGGCATAAAATTATCTTTTTAATTTAAAACCCAAAAAAAACTAAAACTTTTTTGGGAACATATTTTTTTTAACAAAAAAGGAATTTTTTTGGTAAAAAGCCACTTTTTTAAATTTTTTTAAAAAATTTTAAAATTGTAATTTTTTTTGGGAAATTTTTTTGGGTTTTCAATTTTGAAGAAAAATTTTCAAAAATACGAATTTTTTTAAATTTTTTTTCCCGGCAAAATTGCGACCTGCACCCTCCCCGCCGTCCAAAAAAATGCACGTGAGATGAAAGGGAAATTTCCCAAAGGCAGAAATATCAAAGTTTTACCCAAAAAATTTTGAAAGATGTTAAAAAAATAGTATAAATTAAATATAGAAATTTCGCTTGAATCAATTATTTTTTTCCCCCCAAAAAAAATCCGAAAAATTGATTTTTTTGAAGCCCCAAAGCGGGTTTAAACATTTGCCATTGTTCGTCCCGATCTTCACTGTTCGGGGAACGAGAGAAATAAATTTTGTGCCACACCGCCAAAACCGACCCCAAAATTTTAAAGGTACCCTTTGGGAAAGGTCTTGGCCCCAGGGGGTCTTATCAGGGGATGAGGCATCCCAGCTGGCTCAACGCTCCCGGTCGGCAGGCCGCGGATACCCCGGCCCTTTTAAAAGTAGCAGGTTAGTTGCAAAAAGGGATGGCGGGGGGGGAGGGGGGACCGGTATAAAAGCCAGGCAAGCCGATGAAATTTCCTGCGAGAGAGGCAAAACGCATCCTAATATGGGGACCGATAAAACCGGGCGCGACGGACCCCCAAAGGGGCCTTTCCTGGTCAGCCTTGTTCCCCCGGTTGGGTCGGCTGAAAAGCCCGGTCCATACTGGGGAAATGGGATTTCCTTTAAAATCCCAGCTTTTTTTCACTGGTGGTGGGGAGAGGGTGAGGGAGCCAGCCCTGCCGAATGTCAGCCAAGAGGGAAAATCAGTAATCACCCCCTTCGGGCCCTGGTCAGGAAGTGTACATTGGGCGCAAAACCCAGAGACGCATTGCTCCCGGCGAGCCCCGGGTTCGTCTGATTTTTCCGGAACCGATAAAGGGGGAAAAGGGCCCTTCGGGGAACGGGGGTAGGGGCATGCCCCCGAGGGCACCCGTTCCTGTCTCTTTCGGCCCCCCCGGCACGTCCGCTGGTTAAACTGAAAAATGGAGACAATTAATAAAAAAACACACAAAAACAAAAAAGCAGCAAAAAATCTAGTGGGTCACCAGCCAATTCATTTTCGGGAGTAGCCCCCTTAAAACAAGCCCGGTTGGGCTAGCCCGCCGGGGTAAAATTCCGCACAAAGACCAGAGGGCAAATTGTCACCCCAAAGCCCCAGAAGAACACCCGATTTTGGGAAAGAAGCACAGTCTCAACGTGATCAAATTTTAAAATTTGGAAAAAATGAAAAAAAGCAACCGGATAGATGCCACCGCCACAGGGGCCCCATCAAAACTCCAGAGGGAACTGTTTAAAACCAAAAAAATCGAACTCTACACTCGTGCAAAAGATGACCATATTAGACATCGGGCAAATAAGTAGAAGCAGTTACAAAAAGGCGACTGCTGAGATCACCCCAAAAGACCACATGGGGACGCGAAAAAGGAAAACCCCCCCAAAAAGGACAAAAACAACGCATGACGAACCAATTTAAAGCAGGAGAAAGCAAATTTCCCCGGGGGGGGAGAGAAGGATGCGAAAGGGAAAAATACCGGGGACCAAAATAAAGGGAAAGCCCAGAAAAAAAAAGCAAGAAAAAGGGAAAAACCCCACACCACGCCTTCAACCAGAAGAAAAACCCCGGAGAATACTTCGGGCAGTCAAAAATTAAAAATCTGCAAGGGTTTAAAGGAAAAAAAAAAGAAAAAACTGTTAGAGGGGGGAGAAGGGGGAAAACAGAAAGTACTAAAAAAAGAAAAATGGTGAAGATTCTAGGAGACCCGGACAAAATAAGACCCTAAACACAAGAAACAACATGGAAGTGCGTGATTTGGGAAACCGATATAACGACGAAAGAGGATATAGCTAAAAGAAATTCTTTCCCGGGGTTTGAAGAGCTTCGTCAAATTTAACTAAGAGTGTTTTAAAAAGCATCAGACCAGCATATGCAGGCACTAAAAAAGCAATCAAAAACCTTCATGCGCAGGAAGAAAGCACCAAAGGCAGCGAAAAAGTTTAAAATCGGCTGGACAAATCTGTAAAATCCAAAAAGCGCAACTAAAGGGAAATGTTTCAGATCTCTAGGGGAAGGAAAATGGGGGAAAGCATGCAGCAATCCAGAAGACAGGAAAAAAGTGCTGTATCAAATGTAGAGGAGGGTCATTTCGCCAAAAAAGGAACAACCTTCCTAAGGGGTAAACACAGGTGGAAATAAAACATAGACCATCAGATAGAAAGCCGGAAATGCCCCCTATACAGCAGCACTAAAAAAACCTGGAAAGAAAATCCCCAAAATAAACCTAAACCCCCCCCGGGGGCCCGGGATCTTTGCCCGCAAAACAAAAAGAAAATAAGATAGACGTTGCTTAATCTGTAAATAAAAAAATAAAAATCCCAAAAGTGGTTTTTCCACCCCCAAAAAAAGGGTTTAATAGGGGCCCCAAGATGATGAAAGGGACAAACCTTAATTGCCCAAAGGCTTACAAACCCAAGAGCCAAAATAAGGGGGATTTATTTCACAGCTGTATATACCCCCGGGCATCCCGTAGGGCTGAATGTAAAAAAATATTTGACAACTTGGTGAAATATGGATGACAACCACCTAATAAAATTATGATTTTAATGCCGGGCCCCGGGAATGGGGGGGGTACAAATTTGGGGGTAGCATTTATTTAAAGCTTTTACTGTTCTAGACGTAGTACTGTTTAAACACAGAAGACAAAACACATTTTGAGAAGAATGGGGGGCCCCATTATAAATATATCCTTTCCCAGCGGGGTGTTAACGTTACATAGACTGGCAGATATGGGGCATATTTATACTGAAAACCCAAAGTGACCATTTTAAAAAATGTTTTGGGATCAGCAAAAGTCTGCAACAGCAAATGTTTGCCAAACCAAAAAAGGGGCAAACCCAAAGGGGGGGAATTGAAACCCCAAAATGAGGAGCTTTTTGTTTAAAACTTATGAAAAAATAAACGGGAAATGACGAACATAAAAAACGGCTTTTAAAATTTTGGTACAAACAAGCAAAGCCCCGTGATGCCGCTATGAATAAAAGAGGACAGCCCCGGGGGAAAGCCTTGCTTTTTGGGGGGAATGGGGAAATCGAATTCTGAGAAGGGGGTAGTCACAAAGCAGGCGCCGTTTCCAGCAAGATAGGCACAAAATTGAAACCGGGAAGCATTGAAAAAAACGGGAATGACCTAAAAAAGGAAATAAAAAAAGAAATGAAAAAGGTTTTAAAGAATTATGCGAAAAAAGGGAAGAAAAACTGTGGGGGGCAGCATAGGCTTGGGAATTTTAAAGGGTTAAAAGGGGGAAATGTCAAGGCCTACAAGCCCCTTTACTACTTAAAAACAAGAGAAACCCCATTCCCCCAAAAAAACCAAAAAAGAAGGAAATTTTTTTTCCCGGGAAAAAGTCATAGATGCGCCGAAATCACCGAGCAGGAAATTGCAAATACATTGGGTTTTAAAAATTTTGGGTCAGCTATCATCCACAAATTTTTTTTGTAAAACGTTGCCTTTTTGTGGAAAATTTTTCCAAAAAATTTTTTTAAAAACAACGGCTTTGGGACTCCTACAGAAGCCAAAAAAGGGGGGGAGAACCGGGGTCCTATCGACCGCTCTGGGATGATCGATACATTTGGGAAACCGGGGCGGATAATCTGTAAACCCCTTAGAAAATCATTAAAATGGGAGGGGGGGTGGCCCCTTTATTTTCCCCAAATTTGGGTTTTTTAGAAAAGGGGTTTAACCCCGGGTGCGATCGAAAGTTACAGGTATAGCAGTGCGGTCGCAAAAATTTGATTTAGAAACTCGTTTTTAAATCGACCCATTGGCCCCATATAAGCGTGCATTAGAGCTCAAAAAAAAAGGGTATTTGGTACGTCATACAAAGGTTATTTCCGATAGGATCTTGCTGTACGACACCGACGAAGGACCAAAAAAAATAGGGTAACGGGTGGTGTGCCCGGGGGGGTTGCTAAGGCCCCTCCCTTTTGGGAAAAAATTTTATGATGGAAAATTGCGCCCCACTCACCGAAAAAGGGGCAAAAAATTGGGTGCTTGATAAAAAGCTAAAGGGGCTCCATCAAATAAAAATATTTTAGTGATACTGATTTAAGATAAAGGGGGTAACCCAGTGCAAAAATCGAACTTGTTTACAAAACGGAAGCCGGGATAACCAGCAGAAAAAAAATTGAAACTATTTCGCTTAACATAGACGGGGACGGAACCCTTGATGCGGAACTCAACTTCAAAATGCACGTTGAAAAAAACGTGTAAAAAAGGGGGTGTAAACCCTTTTTATCAAGGATTATGGCAAACATAGGAGGACCAAAACAGCAGGAGAGCTCTTCTGGGCCAAGATCAGCCAGTCAATTTTAATGAAGGGGCCTGTATGGGGACCAGCATTAATGCATAAACATATGCTGGAGTGGCACATTCGGATTCCGGTTGGGTATTACATTAGTCAGTGGGATTTCGCACGGTTTCTAATGAAGTTGTTTGGTTTTAGTAGGAATTATGCCTCCAAACATATTAGCTCTCGGAACTTAAGCGATTACGATAAAGTACAAAAGCGGCAATGGAAACTAACAGAGGTAGAGAAGTAGAGGGAAAGACAAAATACCCAACGAATGCATGCTGGGATACATCACAGCAGATGGATGATACCGGCTTAATCGGTAACATGATACAAGCATGATGGAAAACACGGGGAGGGTAGATCATCAGAAGGAATTTCATCTCCTAAATAAGGGGCATGTGTGCATTTTAAAATTTTCAACAGTTATTGAAAAAATAATTGCGCGATTTTTAAAAAGTTAATTTCAAACTAATATTCAGTAAATGTATTTCAACAATGGAGGTTCAAGCCATGGTAAACTCCGCGGAAATCCTGCAGTATAAGAAAGGTCATTTTAAAACGGTATCATTGCACACATTAAGAAGAACATTATGGCTATGTTCTTAAACAACAACTGTTTCTTCGGGTTCTAAAGTGCAGCTCACAGTTACCCTTTTATTACGATATTTACGTAACGTAAACCACGACTTCCTAAATAAACTAGAGAACATGAAAGGTGCAACCCTAGTACCTCCCCTACTTCTAATCTGACCAAAAAAAGCTCTAAGCTGTCTGACATGTCGTTTTCTAATTCAGTTGCCTTTTGGACCAACTGAGCTTTTAAACTCCTATTCTCCTATTCTTTTTCATCTAATTTTATTTTTAAAATCCTATTCTCTTCTCTCAATTTTTTTTTCTATCTGTCCCTGCTGTCAGACCCTTACCTGTTTGCGCGGCTTTTTCACTACTCTTTAGTAGTTCCTCCTCAAGAAGTGGCAGAGGCTCTAAAATATTTTCGAGGTCTTCCCTTTCTAAAAGCTGAAGCAGCTGCCTCGATGCACCGTTTGCATTTGAGGCAGATCCTTCCATAGGGAGAAAAAAATCGTCAACGCCCATTTGAATTGGATTTTCAAGAAAAGAATTTAGGGTGTTAAATTTTGGCTCAATAATTAAATTGATGTCCGGATTAGAAAATTTCATTAGAAAAATGCCGCTCACACGCAAAAATGTGTTTAAGTGTTTTTTCATTTAGATCTCCAAAAACACCTTAACGTTTGACCCAACATTTACACCTATTAAAAGAAACAAAATAAAATACAAAATGTTATATATAATTATAAAATATGTATAATAATAATAATAATAATAGTGCAAAAAGTGCATATTTAATGAATATTTAAAAGTACAATTTTTTTATTAAAATCGTTACTTTAAAATAATTTATTTAATTAATTAACGGCAATGGCAATAAATGGACAGTTCCGCTCTGAACACGTAGAGCGCGACAGACTGCAAGCGACATTACATTACATTATTAAAATACACACGTTCTTAAGGACACAGTTATTGAGGCAGCTGCACGACTACATAACTGTGTCCATAAGAACGTGTGCATTTTAATATTTGACAGATGTCGCTTGCTGTCTGTCGCGATCTACATGTTCAGCACATCACACTTAAAAATACCCGGAATTTCAATTTCATTATCCAATCTATTTTACTTGCACAATCGAAACACTTATTTCATGGAAAGTCAAAGTCACAAACTCTTTTTGCACTATTTAACGTTTTTTACTCACAGTTCGAGATCCGTTCCACTGTTCGGAAAACTGAATATTCTGCCTCCCTCGTTGCAGCCAGCAATACAACTTTTCCAACTGCTGGTTGTTTTCGGCATTTTGTGTGTAAAATAAAATAAAAAGTATTAAAAAAATGCAAATTTATTTAATAACAGTTAAAATATACTCACATCTTCCAATCTGCGTGCTCTTTCGCATTCGCTATCCTTCGAACTAATGGCCGTTACAAATGGAGACAAAAAAATGAAAAATGTCTCCATTCGAATAATAATTTGGCGGGATTTTAATCTGGTCGTCCCTCTTTTCCAATTGGTTTTGACGTTTAGCAATTGTTCTCTCACTTCCAGTGAGAGAGGAGTTGGACATCTCTTTATCTCTGGTTAGAGGGCTGCCGTGATAAGAGCAAATGATATATAAATAAAAAGTTGTCATTTCGGATAATGAGTAGTAAATCATTAAGTTGTTGAAATTAGAAATAAGGATAGCTACTAAAGTGACATTTTTATTTCACAATCCAGTAATCGAACTCAAGAATGAATTACAATGTGAACTATTTGTCGAGAAATTCGTTACAGCATATTCATACAATTTTGTAAGTTAAGTAGTTTTTGACAAAAAATCTCAATTGATACATTTTTTCAAGCGACTTTTTATTAATTTTGCGGAACTACTGTCAAAATCGTTTTGTGATCCGCGAGTTATTGCATTAAATTTTTTAAATAATTTTAGAATAAAAAGAAGCAACCAGTAAGAATTTGAGATAATGGTAAGGTTATTGGAGAGAAAGCCTCACCTAACCAGAGGAATGACACCGTTTGGATCCACAAAAACAATTGAATGGAGAGTGGAAAGGTATTGCGTTTATTGCGAATAAACAATTTTCATTGCATATGTGTACATATGTATGCAGATAATTATATCCGTATTGATTTGTGGATTAAATACGTTTGCTTGGACTACAAAATAAAATTTAAAAAAAAATACTGGTAATAGGATAGAGATAGCCACAGGTAGAGGCAGTGCCGGATTAAACTAGTGCGGGGCCTGTAGCAAATTCTGTCAAGGGGCCCTTGGTTTGCTATAGGTTCTCAAATTTAGGGTACTAAATAACAGTGTTTAAAAAACTGCAGTCGAATCAGCAGAAGTCGCAAAATATAAGCTATTCGGTGCTTCGACTGTGTGCAACATTCTAAAACAAGCAATTGCTTCCGCTGTTTTGTAAAAATCAGAAGTCGCAGTCGAAGCATAAGCCAAAATCATGAAAGCAACGAAAAGCAAAAATCATCAGCAGGCCCCGCTTTTCGTTTTCTTGTTTCTGGTTTGCTGTTGCTTTCAATCGTAGCCGAAAGTCGATGCTGTGGCAGGTGTCGACTTTCGGAAGTCGTCATCAGTCGAAGCCTCAAAAAACGAGTCATTCGACTTATTGTTGCTTTTATATTTTGATTTTGACGCTGCTGCTTTCAATTAGAAGATGAATAACACTGTGATAGCTTTTTTCAAAAAAAAAAAGACAAGACCAAATTCGACGGTTTCCGCCTATTTCGGGTCCTACGAATCGAACTGCATCATTACTTTTTTGAGTTACAATCATGGTTTCATACAAAAATTTTTGTTGAAGTTTTTCATCAAAGTGGCCCATTGTAAGAGAAAGTCACCACCACTGCACATAAAAAAAGCTTGACTCGTTGCTTGCTGATTTGTGTTGGACATTGATAGATGAGTCTTATTAAATTTAATTTAAATATTGTGTACAAATTTATGATACTTATTGATAACACTTATAAGATACAAAAAAAATAAAAGAGCACACAAACATAGTTAGTGTAGCTTTTCTAAAAAATACAAATTTTGTTAAGTTTTTTTCCTAATGGTTAGTTTGCTCAGAACGTTGTCTTTGCTTAAGTTTCTTACCATTACAAGATGTCACTTAATGCATAAGTATCAAAGGGTAAATTAAAATATTGACGAAACGTGAGGGAAAAAACATTAAAAAAATTGATTAAATTTCAGTTTTTTCGATATATTGGCTATAAGGACACAAAAAACATTGATTTTGGGGTTTACAGTCATCTAAGAACTTAAAGACGGACTTATTCTGAGAAGCTTTGCCAAAGAAAGTTTACCAAAAAAGTCAACATTAAAAAAGTTAGAGGCGGAAGAAAAATGTGACTTTCTCCTACAATGGGCCTCTTTGATGATAAACTTCAACAAAAATGTTTGTATGAAACCATGATTGTAACTCAAAAAAGTAATGATGCAGTTCGATTCGTAGGACCCGAAATAGGGGGAAACCGTCGAATTAGGTATTGTCTTTTTTTTTGACTATCACAGTGTAATTTAAAATTATAATGTTTTTTTTTAATATATATTATGTACATACACGTTTAACCATTAAAGTTTTTATAAAAATATGCATTTGTATGTACTTCTTTTCTCAGCTGCTGATTTTACTTATGCTGCGCATTGAAAGCATCGCTTTTCGGCTACGATTGAAAGCAACAGCAAACCAGAAGCAAGAAAATGAGAAGCGGGGCCTGCTGATGATTTTTGCTTTTCGTTGCTTCCATGATTTTGGCTTATGCTTCGACTGCGACTTCTGATTTTTACAAAAGCAGAAGCAAAATCATATAAAATGACACTTACGGCAGTTTTTCAAACGCTGCTAAATAAAGCAAAATTGTTATAAATAAACTTTTGTGGATTTATTATAGGCAAATTTAGAGATAATACTTTCAATATCGACTTCCTTGTAAGAGATTTTAGCTGTCGAAATACTTCAAAAACACTACTAATTTTATAATATGGTTTCATATGTTTGAGAGTACGTTATCAATAATGACAATAAACACCTCAAATTCGAAACGTTGTCCAGGTGTTTGATTTTCAACGAAGTCGTCGAGTGTAGTAGAGCCGCTGAAATGGTCGTACTTTATATTTCGTTTGATTCGTTGTGATGTCTGTTGCTGGTATTCTTCACAGTAGGTCAGATCTTTGATTCTTGCCTCAATATCTGAAAAAGTGGATCGCATTGCTTGGACGTAGCCATATAATGATTCATAAAGGGCGCATCCCTTTATTGAGGGATACGCTGGCGACTGCAGCGAGAACTAGTCGCTTGCAAACGTTCTAGGGCTTTGTTCCACGTAATTGTCATTATTCCCGTTTCTAACTTATTCATCGTTGAAAGTAGTCCGTAAGCTTTATTACGACACTCCGCTTTTTGATCCACGTTATTGAAAATGTCTTCCAATACTTGCTTAACAGTGATAAAACCACATAAAAGTGCCTTCGCAGCATCAGCTCGGGCTGACCACCTAGTGTCCGATAACCGTTTCAAAATCGGAATTCTTGAAGTAGAATCTTTAAGTGCGTTCGTAAGACGACTCCATCGATAGGTAGAAGCGGAAAAAAATTTATAGAGGTTTTCAATGAAATCAAATGAAGCAAGTAATGCTTCTGTACAGCAGTCTGCAGCGCACTTAGCAACCAAATTTAATGAATGTGTAACACAGGGAATATATTCTGCATACTTATTTATTTTCTTAATTCGGGCTTGTAAGCCCATGTATTTCCCACTCATGTTGCTGGCATTATAATAGCTTTGCCTACGACAATCTTTCATAGTATTAATGCCACTCTCACTCAAGAAATCTAGTAAACTTTGAGCGAGTTGTCATTAATTATACTTGTTTTCTTTTTACGGCCAGAAAGCATACAAAATCTAGAGATATTCGATAATGATTTTCTTTTTATTTTATTTCATGAAAATATTTATTTAATTAATAAAAATTCACAATAGAGGTATTCAGCAGAAATTTAACTTTATTTTGATATAAAAATTAATGGATATTAAAAAAAATTAATAATCTGGACGCTTGAAGGGTAGAAATGTACCTAGTATAGACACTAGTCTAAATATATCGATTATAATATTTATAATTAAACATTAGAGCATTAAAGTTAGGAAGTTCGTATAATGCCTAGTTATTTTTACGATTTAACGTGACAAAATCTAGTTTTAGATTTTCAGGTGGAAGTGAAGCATAGCCTAAGCGCTTCGCGTTTAAAGCATGCAAGGATATTTTACGCTTCATCTAAATTGATATTTTTTTAATTACGGTCAGTTTAAGCGCGGGGTCCGTAGCATTTGCTACTCTTGCTACGTGGCTAATCCGGCACTGGGTGGAGGACCGGCAATATTACGATTCTTTTGACGTACGGATGGATAGAGGAGGTCCTCAGCATTAAGAAATGACTCAGACTTATAGTTTTTGAGATATTTTTATTTAAAGTTCAAAAATTTTTAAAAGTAATGCTCGTTATTGCACTATGTTTTCCCAATTTTCACACATTTTTAATTAATATATTTTTAATTACAGTATACACATTGAAATATATCCAAAATTTACACTTATTGTGTGTTTTTTAAGAAAATCAATATATGTATATTAAAAACTACTTTGCACGTTCACACTTTCAAGAGATTTGTTTGTTTACATTTATAAAAAATAGCGGTGTTGCCATACTTTGTGTCCTGAAAACTAATCAACAATTTTTCTGTTTAATTTTTAATCTTGAGGACCTCCTCTTTCCGTCCATACCCTCAAATCGCGGGGCCAAAAGAATCATCATCGTGCCGGAGAGCCTTACGCTCAACGTAGTTTAATGCCTTTAGAGTACACCGCGCAAGAGTTGCTCAGCTTGCAGCTTGCGTTGAATCCAAGTGGAGCAAGGTTTGCAACCACTGTCGCTGAAAATTTAGATGAGATGAGCACATATGGGGAAAGTGACGAGGTGCAGCCTTGACAAGCACCTATAACCAGAGTGGATGAGCACGAAAATTTGAGTAAGAAAGCTTTGGAAAATTAAGCGCACACGCAAACCTTGTCGGTACCTTACAAAAACAATTATTTCAGTGGGAACAACTGAAACTGCAAGGTATACGAGAAAAATATTTGAGTTAAAATAAAGAAAAATTGGTCATGTATAAAATAAAAGAAAGAAAGGCCAATGAAAGTTTACTTACAAATATTGTGTTACGCAGAGCAAACATATTATGTATGTATGTACATTAATAATCATTGTTGCTTGATTAGATGGATATCGATGTTTACGTTCACCTAATATTTTTTAATTTTAGCACTCCCAATTGTTCTTTCTACTACGTCCGTTTCGTATCTATGTATGTACATACATATATTTATAAATTATAATTTTAAGTACATAAATAAGCCGAATTGAAATCTCCGGCCGTTCCAAACACATTTTCAATGAGCTATAATTTCACACAAATGAGTCGTGGGTATTTATGTATATCCGTCATATCTTGCATAAATATATCTTATCATGATCACGCGCCAAATAAAATTTTACTATGAGCAATAATCGCAACATGCATTCCATCTACGCAACCAATCACATTTTAGCTTAATGTTGTCTAGCACATGCAATTGCATACTTGCTTAAGGTTTTCTTTAAGTCTGAATATGAAAATTTAAGTGACATATGAGTACGCACTTTTATTGCAGTCAATACTTACAATACGGGAACTTCCACGGAATTGAAGTGATCCCGTTCCTACGTTCCTAAGTTGCTTGTTGTCCTTACAACATAAAAATCTTCAAAATATACTATAAATTAACGTTGTTGAACATTTTTATTTTTATAAAGTAAAGCCGATGTTGACACAAAACGTAAAGGAAAATAATTTTTAGTTTGAACATTTGACATTTTTCAATGATTTTCGTATGACAACAATGAAGTCAAGCGAATCTATTCATTCGCCAGTCACAATATGAGCACATCGCTTTTCGACAAACAGTTCGATTCGCCGTATGAATTCGATTCACCGCACCATTACACTGCAACTTTCTTGCGTCAAATGTGATGCCTTGCTGTACTGCCTTTACCTTGATGTGCAAACAGTAATAAATGTAGTTGATTCTGCTTCGTTTGGTAATATGTAAAAAAGTGAAACCAGTGAAAATAAAAGTAAAATACTGTTACGATATTCTCTAGACAAACATTGCATTAACAAAACAGCTATAAGTATTATTAGTACAATAGCTTCATCAAACAGTTCAGAAACAATGATGCACACCTTATATTTCGCACATTGACTTAAAGATACATAACTATGCTACTACTATCTCAAGTTTTTGATTTTATTTTTGATTTTTTCTAATGTTTGAGGATAAATAACGAGATTTCATACACTCTTAAGAAGCAGTGACTTTTATGATCATTTGACTGCGCCTCGTCTGCTTCATCTTCGTCTTTTTCATCAACTTCATTTTTGCCCGCATTCTTTAACATTTTTTCTCCACAATATATGTCTTTAATTGCGGATGCCTTCTTGAAAGCTTCTTCGATGTCATCAGTTATAAGTACGTTATCAAAAACCGTTCCTGACTTCACTTGCCATAAGTCAAATCCAATTTTACAGAGTTCTTTCCGTAAACACAAATTGCCATCTGGTACATATTCTGGATTCTCAATTTCTGGATGCTCCCACGCGCCTTTATAGTCTGGATTGTCCACCTGCCTAGGCTGCCATTCGCCTTTGTAGTCCGGATTTTTTACCATAGGTGGTTCCCATTCGCCATCCATTTCGTCATCCCAATCCGTGGCTTAGAAGCATCTGGATCAGGGATATATTCTGGTTTGTCCCAATCTGAAGGTTTGGTATCTTCTGGATCCGGAATTGTTGGCTTATGTATAATATTTTTATTAATAATTAAAAGAATAATTATTATAAAGAATATAACATACCCTGTCATCCCAATCTTCTGGTTTTTTTGCATTCGGATCCTTAATCTTTTTTAGAGGAAGAAATTCCCAGTCATTTTCAAGGTTCTCGGACTCAATTTATTCGTTATCAATCAACACTTCATATGTGTTGTCTGGTTTCAAAATGAGTGTGTGGAAATGAGTATAAACATCATCTTTGCTTCGTATGTCTTTATTAATTAGGTGATTTGTGCCTTTGTAGCTAAAGATAACGTGAACTTTTTTCGTTCCTGGACCGTAAATATCTGGTCCAAACATTATTTAATATGGGGATTCTCCATGCATATCAGTGTGATCCAAAGAACAGTCGAAAATTTTTACATAACCGCCCCGCAGTCAATATTTTGCTCAAGGTTCTCAGACCATTTAATAACTAAATTTTTATTTTCGTTACTAAATGGTTCAAATTTTCTCGATACTGCATAAAACCGAGCATCCTCAGATGTTTGCAAACATAAAAGAATGAACTTGTTATAAATATGTCAACATACTAGCATTTTGTAATGAATAGTGATTATAGTAATAGGCGTGTTTTATTTGACCATCATAAGCTAATAGCTAAATCATGGACAAATAAAACGCACTTAGCTTATTTAATATGTAATTTAAAAAATTAATTGTGTTGGCAATGCGGGTAAGAACAATCAGTTGATATTCAATTTATAGCGAGATTCTGTAACCAGTCTCTAGTCTCTATTTGAGACATTTTGAGGTAAATTTGTGACTAGTTACTATTCACTAAACAGCCTCTAGCAGAGAACGTATATTTATAGAGAAGGTTCACGATGACGAAAATTTAGGGATATTTCGATTTTGGGATATTTACTGTTTTGGATGAGCATGTTTCACCACAGAAAATTATTAGCGTGTTTCACCACTTAACATCAGGGGCACGAAAATAACAGAAGTGAGTAGTTGTTAGAGCAGAGAACGTATAATATAGAGAAGGTTCAACTACGGACAAGCGTGTAAACTGTCATGAGCCATGAATTTTCTATTAGTGGATTTCACCACTTTTGGCTCGGCAGGAGAAATTTTAACAGAAATGAGTGAACAGAGCTGAGCATTGAATGAAAATTATGCTCAGAAATATACACTGCTTTTACAGACGCATGTTAGCCTTTTGGCTTATATTTTTATACTTTTACATGCTATCATATCAATTGATATGAATATAATTTTGCGAATTTTTGCGAATTCATGCAAAATTGATAACATTATTATTAAATCATGCTATTTTAATGGTAATATTTGTAGTTAATCCTTATCCTCCTCCTCCTTATCTTTGATAATATTATATAATTTCGTATGCATGTATATATGCTATATACATACATGAAATATTATCGTAATATCCTAAAAACATATTATATTACCATAATAATATATGAAATCATACCTCTTATCATTTAAAACTTTCATACACATCTATCCTGCAGATATGTATGCAAGTACAAATCAATTTCAAATCAAGATATTATCATTTATCAATAATATAAAAAGCGCGCGCTTCTCTATATTTACGTACCCACATATGTATGTATGTATGTGCGTATGACATTCTCACACAATTAATATATGCGTACACATGTAAATCAAAAAATACAAACATTCTTCTGGAAAAACAGCAATAGTCTCAAAAATCATCATACATACTTACAATATGAGTACACATGTAAATATGTGCGTATGACATTCCCACACAAACAATGCATACACAACATACATACTTACATGCGTTCACATGTGAATATGTCACCCGCAAAAATTACAAATATTGTTCTACAAAAACAACAATCGTTTGAAAAAGCATCAGAAACCAATATGGCAGCCAAATTGCCGACGTCAAAATTTATAGTAAATTACACAACAAAATTTTCATTCATGAACGCAAACGTGCTTTCAAAAAGCATATTCAATTCATTCATAAAAGCAGACGCCATTACATCTCCCCGAGCATGCCTTGCCTACAAGCGTCTTTTCGCGACGATTTCAAAAGCTAAAAATCATAAATTGAATATATTTCTGAAATTTTATGGATGGAAAAAGTCACAACCCCGCAAATATAAGTATTAAAAAATATTAGAATAAAATAGACAACATAGTTTATTTGTCGAATTTCAATCTATAAATTTTTCCAAGAAAATATTCAATATTCTTCTGATTTTTGTGTACAGTCAATCCCGGTTAAGTAGTACTCCGCTTAAATGAAAATCATCCCTCTTAACTGCCTATGTCTTGCTGCATCTCACGGTTTGTTTTTTGAAATACATAGAAATTATTGTTTTAAGTACCACTCGCTTAAGTATACCTATCCGCACTCGCTTATGTACCATATTATATTTTTATTTTTGACAAACCACAAAAATCTGTGGCACATAACCGGGATTGACTGTATTTGTCAAGGAATGTGAAAAATATTTTGTAATTCTGAAATATTTTTTCGCAGCTGCGTCGATATGTATACAAGCTCACGCACAAACATACATATTTACGCTGGTTTGTGGTGGAGCTGTACAGCGGCAAGGGAAGCGGTGACAAACGGCGGCCATTCGTTTATTTTTTTCGGCACAGCTCATTGGTTGTCCGTGACAACGGAGTTTTTGTATGTAACAATGGTTGTATATATTTACATAAAAAGTTGTGTGTAGACAAATGTACATACATATGTACAAACATTATGCGAATGATTGTTTCAAATTTGTTTACATGAACACAAAATTACATACATAAGTATGTGAATATGTGAACTTTATGCGTACGGTTTTTCAAAATCTGTTTACATGCACACATAATTATATGCATATGACTTTTAAGATTTTATCAAAAGGGGATTTTATCAAAAAAAATTTTATCATTACGGGTATGGTTTTTGAAAATCTGTTTATATGTATGTACATATAATTACAACCATATGCGAATATGTGCGTCGGCTTGGTCTTCAAAATGTTATCAAAACCTCTAATGCCCAATATACATATGTACATGTATCTATATTTATTTAGGTAATAATGGAAATATGACTTTATCATAAATTCCAACAGATTTAATGGAATTTATCATTAAATAGGTCAAATTACGAATACATATGTATGTACATAGATAAGTTTGTTATAAAATACATACATATGTATGTATATGGGAATATCTATGAATGATATCCATAGTCGTTTGCGCATTGTAAACACGCGAATCTGTAAGCGCACATTTGTAAACATTGAAATTAGCATCACTTTTCTCAAAGGGATCAAAAGGAATTAAGTTATATATTCCTTGGGAAAATGAATCAAGATGCGTTGGAAAATTTTTTTTATAGAGTCCGGGCTAGCCAGGGTATCAATACCCATCCGTCTGCCAATGAAATACAGTACATAGTAGGTCGTTTAATTTCGATGAAAATTTTAAGACACAATTTTCAAAATAAGGGGGCTAATTGTGAGGATGATGACGACATAAATTTAGATTGGAACTTAGGCCCCGAAGATCGTCATCTCGAAGTACAGGGAGTTGAACACGAATCTGAGCAACTCGACCTGGAATCGTTTAGTATTCCAGACGAAAACTTTGTTGAAGAGGACGACAAAGCTGACGTCCAGATCAAGCGGTATTACACTGGCTATGGTATTTATCAGAAAATTTTGTGTAAAATCCATTGCGAAAAATGTGCTAAAGCAATGACGAAGACACAAAGTGATTTATCGCTTTATTCGGAGGCCCTAATCAAAGCGAAAAACTATAAGGATGACGCGGATTTAAGGCTAGTCAATCCAAGTGATAGGGTCTTCGAAGTGTGTCGACTGCAGATGATGTGGTACGTCAACCTTTTCAACAAATATGCTCACCGTTCGAATGTTCGTTGTCTGATGTTGTCCACAATTAAAGAAAAAAGGGAAAAAGTTTTTCCTGAGTGGTTTGACCCAACCGATGAGTGTTTTACTCATAAAATTAAGTTGTTAGAATACTTGGTAACGGTACTTTTATTCAAAAACTCGAAATGGTTAGTCAAGGAAGAAATTAATAATGAACGAATTCGGAAGAGCGATGCTAAACTAAATAAACTAAAGTAAGTTGCAAGTCAAGACCGTTTGATTCAAGAACATCTTACTTTTGGGTGAGTAATGAATTCATTGAATATACATATTTACTTTTTTTTAATATTTAGCATTTTATTCTATTTACAGGTTTTTTTATTTTCAGATTTTTCTTCTATTTTCAGGTACTTTTTTCTTCTTCCTATTTTTCTCCTTTAATAGCTTTGCAACTGAGCTTAGCTTTTTTAAACACAAATGTTGTTTCCATCTTGTTTAAGTGCAACATTTGTGTTTAAAAAAGCAAGTGAAATTCAATGACTTTTTTTTATATACATATTAAGTCGTGTGAGATATTTCCATTTCAAATGGACAATTTCGTAATTCTGCATTATAATTTTTTTAACATTTTTTTCAGCATTTTATAAAAACAAATTGTTAATAAATCTTTAAATTGTTAATTTTAAATAATAATAACTCAATAAAATTTGCATATAAGTATATTCTGAAAACAATAACCTTGACTTTGATTTGTTTAAACTTATGTAGATACATACAGACATCGCATATGGGCAAGTGCGAAATCAACATATTTGAATGTAAGTATATTCTGAAAACAATAACCTTGACATTGATTTGTTTAAACTTATGTAGATACATACAAACATCGCATATGGGCAAGTGCGAAATCAACCCTTATTCATATACAACGAGGCATGTGTAAATGGAAAAAAGCCAACAGATCATATACTTATGAAAGTGCACATGCGTGTACAAAAACATATACAACATATGTATCTATATATACACCAAGCAGACGCACATAACAAGTGCCGCACGCATCTTTTCGCATCTCCGTTGTCACGACAATCAGCGGCCGAAGCTCACATTTTGTCGAAGAGTCAATGTTTCGAAGGACTGACGCGACGAATAACGTCACAACATTGTGTTATGTATTGTCCATGCTGTGCCGAAAAAAACGAACGAACGAACGCCAATCGTCGCCGCTTCCCTTGCCGCCATAACAGCTTCGCCAACAAACTAGCGTAAATATGTATGTTTTTGTATGAGCTTGCATACATATCGACGCAGATTTTTGCGAGCCACGGCAAAATATATATATGTAGATTTGGCAAATATTTTAAATCAACGAGAACTTTGTTGCCATTCTTTGTCACTCTTTTCTGTGTTTTGCGAGTTTGCCTGGTTGTCTGTTTTCCTGCAGTACAAATATCAGAAATTGTTCAATTTATGATTTTTAGCTTTTGCCATCGTGGCGAAAAGACACTTGTAGGCAAAGGCATGATCGGGGAGATGTAATGGTGTTTGCTTTTGTGAATGAAGCACGTGTGCCTGTTGAAAATACGCTTGCGTTCATGAATGAAAATGTTGTTCTTGCGTGTTTTACTATAAATTTAGGCATTGGCTATTTGGCTGCCATATTGAATTGTGACGCTGCTGATGCTTTTCGAGACGATTGTTGTCTTTTGGTGACATATTTACATGTGTATGCCCAAATATGTATGTAGGTTTGTGTATACATTGTTTGTTCGGCAAGATGTACATGTTCATATACATATGTATTTACATATGGAGCAGTGCGAACACATTTTATAACTGTTGAGTGATATCATGATTTACATATATTTGAATTTTACTTACATACATACATACATATGTATATGTATCTGCAGATACATGATTATGTAAGACAAATATGATGACAAATAAACAAACATACATATGTAGTTATATATGGTATATGTTGTAACACATACAATTTTTATTAGCAACAATATAATACAACACTATTTAGCAGAAAAGTATATTATGTAAATATTAAAGAAATAATAAGAAACATAAGATGTGAATATTTATTTTTTTATTAGAATGCTATCAGTTTTACATGAAAAATGATATTCATATCAATACATACATATGTATCCATATATGCTTGCATATAAACGTATAATACGCAACACATAAAGCGCACACATATCAATACTAATAAGTCATGTCATGATTTGAGTCCCTGAAGGCGTTGAACATATGTACGTGTGTGCATGCTACATGTGCATATGAATACGTACATAAGTTTTAAATTATAAAAAGTATGATTTATGTACATACATATACTATATTACTAGTTTTTTTTATATATTATGATAGTATTTTACACAGATACGTATATGTATGTACATTTTATACACATATCAAATGTACATACATACATATATGTACATATCTACTATATCTAACATACATATGTAGGATATAATTAAAAATTTGGTCTTAATTTAACATTGAGTAAAATATTGCCTTATATAAAATAGTTAGTTAATTAATTAAAAAGTAATCAATTTGTGTAAAAATTATTTTCAAATCAATTCATATAATTGCACATAAACGCATAAAAATATAAGCCAAAAGGCCGGCATGCCGCTGTAAAATCGAAGTAAGTCTCTGAGTATATTTTTCATTTAATGCTCAACTCTGTTCACGCGCCACTGTTAAAATTTCTCCTTCTGAGCTAGCTTTGGTGAAACACGCTCATCGCATTTTGTTAGCTTTTGACAGTTTACACGCTTGTCCGTTGTTGGACCTTCTCTATAAATATACGTTCTCTGCCTCTAGCTTTAGTGTCAAAATATTGCCTTAAATTTGAGACCTGATAGTTAGCAGGTGACAACCCTAAACAGAACTCTGGTCTGCCTTTTGAATATACTGCATAGAGATCATCATAGATATTAATCGTTTGTCGTTTGTTTTTATATTTTGTTAGCAACTCAAACACGAAAATGTTAAAAATAAATCACTTTTACATAAATTTCGTAAATATTATGAAACGGAGTCAACATATATTTTTATTTTTATTGATAATTATGTTTTTGACTATGTTATAGAAAATTTAATATTTGTTATAGACATATTTATTTTCATTCAAGTGTAGAAACACCCCTGAATAATGAAATGTAATAGATTTTGTGACTGTCAGTTACAGAATAGCAAAATCGTTTCAAGTCTCAAAAATTGTCTCTAATTTAAAATCTCAAATTTAGAGACTTGAGACTGTATCGCAGTACAGAATCGCACGGTTACACGGTGGTTCCTCCCATACGACAAATATCAAACAAAGACAAATATCGTCCACTCGATACTGCAGACCAATACGATTTAGTTTCAAAAAAGAGACAACAGAAGTTTGCATTGAAGAGAGGAATTATTTCACGAAGAAAATTGATATGTTAAAGTGCACAGAATTTATAAAATCTGGACAGAAAATAAACGTCGAACACAAATTGCAACTGACTATTATTGATGGAAAAGTATGCAATGCACTAAGTCAAACATCATCTGCTAAGTGTTACATATGCCAAGCCAAACCAAAACGATATAGATAAATGTCTACAAAAAGCCGTCCACAAAGAACATTATGAGTCTGGTTTATCACCTTTACATTCATATATTCGATTTTTTGAATACTTCATTCATGTAACGTATAGACTAGATATCAAAAAATGGCAAATTAGGTCGGCAGAAGATAAAACGCAATTCATGAAAAAAAAAATGAGGTTAGAAATAAGTTTAGATCAGAAATGGGTTTAATAGTGGACATGCCAAAAACAGGAGGTAGTGGGACATCAAACGATGGCAACACGGCTAGACGCTTTTTTAATAATGCTGGTTTGGCTTCTCAAATAACGGGCGTTGACGAAGAGCTCATACATGTGCAGCATTACTGCAAGCTATCACATCAGGATATAAAATAAACGCGGACAAATTTAAGCAATTCGCACTTGAAACTGCTAAAAGGCTTGTTCTATCTTCCACCTTCAGTTCACAAGATCCTAGTGCATGGTTCCGAAGTCATCGAAAGTGCAATAATATCCATTGGAGAACTATCCGAGGAAGCTGCGGAAGCCAAAAACAAGGATATTAAGAGGTATAGGCTTCAACATACGAGGAAAACTTCTCGAATTGCAACAAATACGGATTTACTTAATATGTTATTGTTGAGCTCAGATCCATTTATTACAGGTCAACGAAAATTGCCATGCAAAAAGAAAAGCGCATTATTAAAATCTACAATAGAATTGTTGGAAGACTAATTACGTAAAGGAATTTTTTATTGAGGTTTACAACGTCCTTATTTTTCTTCAAAATTAATAAAATTTTTATTTGAACTGTAAAAAATAAATTATTTAATTTTATAAAATTAAATGGCACATATCTTTTCCTTTCTATTTTTTAATAATAATTCCGGGAATTGGAACAAAATTTATCACATGCTCAGGTATTTTAACGTTAGAATTAGGTATATATGCTGAATATGAAAAGTGGGCTTTATACAATTGCGATTTTTTCAGAATATCGTACTTGCATGAACAAAAATATGTTGTGTATATTGCAGGTCTGTATCTCTATTCTACCTATTTTTTCGCTATCCTCCATACAAATGGAACCACTGTGGGTTAGTTTGAAATTTCAAAATTGTGAACGGAATATTAATATACTATACAATATATGTATACATATTATTCATTTGAGGTCTAGAATACAAAAAACTGAAAACAAAAAATTTGTAATTTTGGTTTGTTTACATTTTCATCTGTCAAAATAAAAATCTATTAGCAACTACTTTTTTTTCGTGAATGAAAAAAGGCGATGAACTGACAATGCCTCTAGTTCAATATACAATGTATGATAGCTTATGACAAGCCAACATAATTATGTTGGCTAACCGAGCTATTCTGTACTGTGATACAATCACAAGTCTCTAAAATTGCAATTTAAATTTTTTTAACAATTTTTAAGACTTGAGGCGATTTTGCAATTCTGTAAGGGACAGTCACAAAAGTCTGTAAGATTTCATTATTTAGAGATGTATTTACAATTGGAGGATGGAGTTACATATGTGTAGAAGTTCACGCTAGTGAGGAAAATTCTCTGATCGCCACTTGGGAATGGCCAGAAACGAGTGTTTTACATATGACTCAAGCAGCTCACGACTTCCGGTCTTTGCCCAGGTATCCTCTGGGTAGCCTAAGAACATCCGTTTGAAGGCGAGCTAAAGTGAGAAGGCGAAACATACCCTCCGCAGGGTTGTGAGCTAGGTTTGGGACCCACCATGTAAAAAATCATTCCAATGAAAAGGAACCACAAGCCTCGGATGAGTGACCCCATTTTGATGACGACCAAGGCAAACGAAATAAGGACTACGAATTGAGGGCATGCACCTGGAATGTCCGGTCCCTAAATTGAGAAGGTGCCGCTGCCCAGTTGGTTCATGTCCTCGTTAAAATAAAGGCAGACATCACCGCCGTCCAAGAAATGCGATGGACGGGACAAGGACAGAGACGAGTAAATCCTTGTGGCATTTACTACGTGGCCATATAAAGAAGCGCAAGTTTGGTGTGGGATTCGTGATGGGAAAGAGACTCCGTTGCAGAGTACTATCATTCAGTCCGGTGAATGAACGTCCAATCAGCATCAAAGCGAGGTTCTTCAACATATCGCTTATTTGCGCCCACGCCCCAACGGAAGAAAAGCACGATGTGACCAAATATGCCTTCTATGAGCGCTTGGAGCGCGCTTATGAGAGCTGCCCCCGCCACGATGTCAAAATCGTGTTTGGCGACTTTAACGCCAGGGTGGGCAAAGAAGGTATCTTTGGCACTACGGTCGGTAAGTTCAGCCTCCACGACCAAACATCCCCAAATGGGTTGAGGCAGATTGACTTCGCCGGGGCCCGAAATATGGTTATCTCTAGCACTAGATTCCAGCATAAAGAGAATCATCAAGCTACCTGGCTGTCTCCGGATCGAAAAACTACCAACCAGATCGATCATGTTGTGATAGACGGAAGACACGTCTCCAGTGTTTTAGATGTGCGTGCGCTCCGAGGCCCTAACATCGACTCGGACCACTATCCTGTTGCAGCTAAGATTCGCACCCGCGCCTGTGCAGCAAAAAACGCACGCCACCAAACACAAGGAAGGTTCGACGTCGTGAAGCTGCAATCACAACAGACAGGAGAACGATTTTCTACTCGGCTTGCACTCCTGCTCTCTGAGAGCACTCGTCAACAACTCGGTATAAGGGAACTGTGAGACGGCATTTCACACTCCTTACGTACAGCTGCAACCGAAGCCATTGGTTTTCGGAAAGTGCAAAAGAACAGCTGGTACGACGAGGAGTGTCGTGTCGCAGCGGAGAGAAAACAGGCTGCCTACCTCGTAACGTTACGATCGACCACTACACGTGCGGGATGGGATATATACCGAGAGTTGAAGAGGGAAGCGAGACGCATTTGCAGACAGAAACAGAAAAAGGCCGAAATGCGTGAATACGAAGAGCTTGATAAGCTCGAAAATTCTACGAAAAAATGCGGCGGCTTACAGAAGGTTTCAAGATCGGAGCATACTCTTGTCCCCCAAAGGTGATCTAGTCACCGATGCCCAGAGCATACTTAAATTATGGAGGGAACACTTCTTCAGCATGCTGAATGGCAGTGAACGTACAACACCAGGAGAAGGCGAACGCGATTCCCCAATCGATGACGATGGAGCAGACGTTCCATTGCCCGACCATGAAGAAGATCGAATAGCAATTACCCGCCTGAAGAACAACAAAGCGGCGGGCCGATGGATTGCCGGCCGAGCTATTCAAACACGGCGGCGAAGAGCTGATAAGGAGCATGCATCAGCTTCTTTGTAAAATATGGTCGGACGAAAGCATGCCCAACGATTGGGATTTAAGTGTGCTATGCCCAATCCATAAAAAGGGAGACCCCACAATCTGCGCCAACTACCGTGGGATTAGCCTCCTCAACATCGTGTATAAGGTACTATCGAGCGTATTGTGTGAAAGATTAAAGCCCACCGTCAACAAACTGATTGGACCTTAACAGTGTGGCTTTAGACCTGGCAAATCAACAACCGACCAGATATTCACCATACGCTAAATCTTGGAAAAGACACGTGAAAGGAGAATCGACACATACCACTTCTTCGTCGATTTCAAAGCTGCTTTCGACAGAACGATAAGGAGCTGCCTTTATGCCGCGATGTCTGATGTCTGGTATCCCCGCAAAACTAATACGGCTGTGTAAGCCGACGTTGAGCAACACCAAAAGCTCCGTCAGAATCGGGAAGGACCTCTCCGAGCCGTTCGATACCAAACGAGGTTTCAGACAAGGCGACTTACTGTCGTGCTATATTGATATTGATATCATCGGCCTCAACAAACAGTCGTCACACTCGCGACTTGGCTCTCACGTCACTGTTGACAGTCATAACTTTGAAGTTGTAGATAATTTCGTCTATCTTGGAACCAGCGTAAACACCACCAACAATGTCAGCCTGGAAATCCAACGCAGGATAACTCTTGCCAACAGGTGCTACTTCGGACTGAGTAGGCAATTGACAACCAAAGTCCTCTCTCGACGAACAAAAACCAAACTCTATAAGTCACTCATAATTCCCATCCTGCAATATGGTGCAGAGACCTGGACGATGACAACAACTGATGAGCTGACGTTGCGAGTTTTCGAGAGAAAAGTTCTGCGAAAGATTTATGGTTCGATGGAACGATGAGCTGTACGAGATATATGACGACATTCACATAGTTCAGCGAATTAAAAGACAGCGGCTACGATGGCTAGGTCATGTTCTCCGAATGGATGAAAACACTCCAGTTCTGAAAGTATTCGACGCAGTACCCGTCAGAGGAAGAGGAAGACCTCCACTCCGTTGGAAGGACCTAGTGGAAAAGGACCTGGCTTCGCTTGGAATATTCAATTGGCGCCATGTAACGAAAAGAAGAAACGACTGACGCGCTGTTGTTAACTCGGCTATAATCGCGTAAGCGGTGTCTACGCCAGTAAAGAAAAAGAATACAATATTATATATCACAATAAATATAAATATATGTTGACTTTGTTTCAGAATATTTACGAAATTTATGTGAATTTGATTTATTTCGTGTTTGAGTTGCTTACAAAATATAAAAAAAAATCGACAATCGATTAATATCTTTGATGACCATTATTCAGTATATGCAAAATTGCAACCAAGAAGCTCTTTTTAGTTTTGACAATATTATGAGACTAAAGACTACAGACTGTGTTGTGAATACTAAGTAGTCACAAATTGAGACTGTACCTAAAAATTTCTGAAATTGTGACTAGAGAGTCTTCCATACAAAATAAACTAATAGCTTAATTTGCTGGTCCAATAAAACACGCCTATTAATAGAATTAGTATAACATAATTTATTACTAATGCATTTTAAGAAATAACGATTAGGTATGCGATAAGTAAAATTATGCAAGGCATACACGCACCAATTAGTTGGTTGATTGAGTTGAGCTAGAAATTGCCCTTGTCGCCACACACGACACAACTTTTAATACAATTTTGAGGCCAACTTCATTTTGAATATTCAATTCGTAGCGTAAACATGAGTTCGGAAGTTATTGCTTTAATTATTATAAATGAAGTTTTAGCGGAAGAAGAAGAACAGGAGCAAAAAAGAATTCGGAAAAAAAGAAAATGGTGTAAAATGTGGTTGCAAAATAAAAATGAATTTTCAAATAACAAGCTTTTGAAGACGCTGAGAGAAACCGAGCCAAAGGACTACAAGAATTACATGCGCATGAGCGATGAAGTGTTTTATGATCTTCTCTTGAAAGTGAAAGTTTTTATTGAAAAAGAAAGGCACAATAATGCGAGAAGCAATTAGTGCAGAGAATCGTTTGGCAATAACTTTACGATTTTTGGCTACGGGAAACTCATTTGAAGACCTAAAATTTTCAACAGCAATATCTGCGCAAGCGATTGGTAAAATTGTAATTGAGACGTGCAAGGCTATTATAAAAGTTCTAAAAGACTCAATTAAGGTGGTATATAAAGAATATCCGAGTTATACATTTTATTTAACACAAAATATATTTTTAGTTTCCTAAAACACCCGAGCAATGGATGGCTGTAGCTGATCAATTTTATGAGAAGTCGATGTTTCCCAACTGTCTAGGCGCGCTCGATGGAAAGCATATAAATATTTCACGTCCTTCTAACTCCGGTTCATTTTATTTCAATTATAAAAAGACATTCAGTATTGTCTTGTTGGCAATTGTTGACAGCAACTCCAACTTTTTAATGGTAGATGTAGGTGCAAATGGACGAATTTCCGATGGAGGCGTTTTCGGAAATTCGAAATTTTTCAAAAAGTTGGAAAGTGGAAGTTTAAATTTACCGGAACCACAAGCAGTGCTTGCAGACGAAGATTCACTCCCTTTTGTGTTTGTGTCGGATGCGGCTTTCGCTTTGAGGAAAAATGTTTTAAAACCATTTGGTCACAACAATTTGACAGAGAATGAAATGCTGTTTAACGAAACTCTGAGCTCAGCACGGGTTAAAGTTGAAAACGCTTTTGGTATTTTGGCATCGCGTTTTCGACTTCTTCAAACGACAATAAATTTATGTCCTGAAAAAGTTACTACAGTTGTTCTTGCCTGTTGCTACTTACACAACTACTTACGGTGCCAGTCAAACTCAAATCGATTTGAATGTGAAAATATTCAGCTGTCAGAAATGGAACCAACGCTGTCTAGAAATGCATCTAATGAGGCCAAAACAATAAGGTTGAAATATTGTGAAATTATCAAAAAACTGAAATCGCTTTAATTCCTTTTATTTACATATGTATAAAATAGTGTTAAATTGGTTGTGTTCTTTAAATAAAACTTATATTCATTCTCTTATAACTAAAACATAAAAAATGAAGTAAAAAAATAATTTAAACAAAAAGTGAGAAAAATGAAATAAAATATATGTATGTACTCTATCTTAATATGTTTTTATTTATTGATATTGGGAGTCATTCAACAAATCAAAAACACTTGTGTATTGACTTTCGTTTTCATCTGCAAAATGTAACTCTGGAGTTATTTCAATTGTTTGTGATGTTGATTCTACAGGACTTCCAGTTGGCACAGAAATAAAACGTGGCGAATGTGATGGAGCTTGTATGGTCACAGAAGTAAAACGTTGCGAATGTGATGGAGCTTGTATGGGGCTTATAGCTGGCGCAGGAGTAAAACGTTGCGAAAGTGATGTTGCTTGTATGGGCACAGAAGTTAAACGTTGCGAATGTGATGTTGCTTGTATGGGGCTTCCAGTTGGCAAAGAAGTAAAATGTGAAAAGCGTGATGTTGATTCAGTTGGACTTACAGAAGATGTTGAAATATAAAGTGGGGAGTCATTACTTAAAAAAGGCGAGCTGGTTCGTGATACATGCGGACTACTTAAATTTGGTGAGCTTGAAGGACTGTGCAGATAATTGAAACATAATTTTCCAAATCGGCCCAACAGCATCACTTCGTCTACTGCTTGCTTTGCAAAACGTTGCTGCTCCGGTTTCATTTGCCTGTACATGCAAGCCCATGCATTTGCATAAATTTCCGCTTCATCCATTTGTTTTTTGGATGTCTCCAAATGCTCGGTTGCTTTCTTTAGAAACTCCGTTCTTTCGGTAGCCCCTTTTTTAAATTTCTTCAAAGATTGCTGTGTAAAAAAACATAATATCATAAATAAAAACAATAAAACTTTTAAATGTTTTTTCAACATACCACGGGAACGGACGCTTCTTCCTCTTCATCCGAACTGATGGATGTTACACCAGACAGGTATTTCCAGGTCTCGCAAAAAGTCGAGCTCCTCGAAATACCACAGAGGTGAAATGTATAAATAATCAACTCCTGCACCAGATGATTCACTTTGTAACGTTTTTTTGAGCTCCCGGCGATAGCAAGTACGCATATTTGTCAACTTTTTTTTCATATCGTCTATTGATGCATCGTTTTTTATTTTTTTAAATTCTATCAAAAGTTTCTGATAACTTTTACGGCGTACATTTTTGTTTTTGTAGCAGTCCAGTTTGCTGTTCCACAGCTCCAGCATGGCTTTATCAACTTCGATAAATTCGCGGAGTTGGCGATCGCATTCACTCATTTTTATTTTTTATTTTCTCCGTAGACGCGCTCTGTTTGACAGCCGAAATAAAATGGCGAAATCGTTTGAAATCGCACGACCAACCCAAACACGATCCAACTAACACAACCAACTTGACAAAATATCAAAAAATTTTGATGTTCATCCAACCAGTTGATACAACTCATACAACTGCCCCATACACGTAGCAATCAGTTGTTCAACTCGTTGAAGTCGATACAATAATTGGTACGTGTATGCCTTGCTTAATTCATATTGATAAATTTTTTTATCGTTATAAAGCAAGGCATACACGTACCAATTATTATATCAACTTCAACGAGTTGAACAACTGATTGCTACGTGTATGGGGCAGTTGTATGAGTTGTATCAACTGGTTGGATGAACATCAAAATTTTTGATATTTTGTCAAGTTGGTTGTGTTAGTTGGATCGTGTTTGGGTTGGTCGTGCGATTTCAAACGATTTCGCCATTTTATTTCGGCTGTCAAACAGAGCGCGTCTACGGAGAAAATAAAAAATAAAAATGAGTGAATGCGATCGCCAACTCCGCGAATTTATCGAAGTTGATAAAATTGTATGCTGGAGCTGTGAACAGCAAACTGGACTGCTACAAAAACAAAATGTACGCCGTAAAAGTTATCAGAAACTTTTTGATAGAATTTAAAAAAATAAAAACGATGCATCAATAGACGATATGAAAAAAAAGTTGACAAATATGCGTACTTGCTATCGCCGGGAGCTCAAAAAAACGTTACAAAGTGAATCATCTGGTGCAGGAGTTGATGATTTATACATTTCACCTCTGTGGTATTTCGAGGAGCTCGACTTTTTGCGAGACCTGGAAATACCTGTCTGGTGTAACATCCATCAGTTCGGATGAAGAGGAAGAAGCGTCCGTTCCTTGGTATGTTGAAAAACATTTAAAAGTTTTATTGTTTTTATTTATGATATTATGTTTTTTTACACAGCAATCTTTGAAGAAATTTAAAAAAGGGGCTACTTCCTGAACGGAGTTTCTAAAGAAAGCAACCGAGCATTTGGAGACATCCAAAAACAAATGGATGAAGCGGAAATTTATGCAAATGCATGGGCTTGCATGTACAGGCAAATGAAACCGAGCAGCAACGTTTTGCAAAGCAAGCAGTAGACGAAGTGATGCTGTTGGGCCGATTTGGAAAAAATTATGTTTCAATTATCTGCACAGTCCTTCAAGCTCACCAAATTTAAGTAGTCCGCATGTATCACGAACCAGCTCGCCTTTTTTAAGTAATGACTCCCCACTTTATATTTCAACATCTTCTGTAAGTCCAACTGAATCAACATCACGCTTTTCACATTTTACTTCTTTGCCAACTGGAAGCCCCATACAAGCAACAACACATTCGCAACGTTTAACTTCTGTGCCCATACAAGCAACATCACTTTCGCAACGTTTTACTCCTGCGCCAGCTATAAGCCCCATACAAGCTCCATCACATTCGCAACGTTTTACTGTGACCATACAAGCTCCATCACATTCGCCACGTTTTATTTCTGTGCCAACTGGAAGTCCTGTAGAATCAACATCACAAACAATTGAAATAACTCCAGAGTTACATTTTGCAGATGAAAACGAAAGTCAATACACAAGTGTTTTTGATTTGTTGAATGACTCCCAATATCAATAAATAAAAACATATTAAGATAGAGTACATACATATATTTTATTTTATATTTCTCACTTTTTGTTTAAATTATTTTTTTACTTCATTTTTTATGTTTTAGTTATAAGAGAATGAATATAAGTTTTATTTAAAGAACACAACCAATTTAACACTATTTTATACATATGTAAATAAAAGGAATTAAAGAGATTTCAGTTTTTTGATAATTTCACAATATTTCAACCTTATTGTTTTGGCCTCATTAGATGCATTTCTAGACAGCGTTGGTTCCATTTCTGACAGCTGAATATTTTCACATTCAAATCGATTTGAGTTTGACTGGCACCGTAAGTAGTTGTGTAAGTAGCAACAGGCAAGAACAACTGTAGTAACTTTTTCAGGACATAAATTTATTGTCGTTTGAAGAAGTCGAAAACGCGATGCCAAAATACCAAAAGCGTTTTCAACTTTAACCCGTGCTGAGCTCAGAGTTTCGTTAAACAGCATTTCATTCTCTGTCAAATTGTTGTGACCAAATGGTTTTAAAACATTTTTCCTCAAAGCGAAAGCCGCATCCGACACAAACACAAAAGGGAGTGAATCTTCGTCTGCAAGCACTGCTTGTGGTTCCGGTAAATTTAAACTTCCACTTTCCAACTTTTTGAAAAATTTCGAATTTCCGAAAACGCCTCCATCGGAAATTCGTCCATTTGCACCTACATCTACCATTTAAAAGTTGGAGTTGCTGTCAACAATTGCCAACAAGACAATACTGAATGTCTTTTTATAATTGAAATAAAATGAACCGGAGTTAGAAGGACGTGAAATATTTATATGCTTTCCATCGAGCGCGCCTAGACAGTTGGGAAACATCGACTTCTCATAAAATTGATCAGCTACAGCCATCCATTGCTCGGGTGTTTTAGGAAACTAAAAATATATTTTGTGTTAAATAAAATGTATAACTCGGATATTCTTTATATACCACCTTAATTGAGTCTTTTAGAACTTTTATAATAGCCTTGCACGTCTCAATTACAATTTTACCAATCGCTTGCGCAGATATTGCTGTTGAAAATTTTAGGTCTTCAAATGAGTTTCCCGTAGCCAAAAATCGTAAAGTTATTGCCAAACGATTCTCTGCACTAATTGCTTCTCGCATTATTGTGTCTTTCTTTTTCAATAAAAACTTTCACTTTCAAGAGAAGATCATAAAACACTTCATCGCTCATGCGCATGTAATTCTTGTAGTCCTTTGGCTCGGTTTCTCTCAGCGTCTTCAAAAGCTTGTTATTTGAAAATTCATTTTTATTTTGCAACCACATTTTACACCATTTTCTTTTTTTCCGAATTCTTTTTTGCTCCTGTTCTTCTTCTTCCGCTAAAACTTCATTTATAATAATTAAAGCAATAACTTCCGAACTCATGTTTACGCTACGAATTGAATATTCAAAATGAAGTTGGCCTCAAAATTGTATTAAAAGTTGTGTCGTGTGTGGCGACAAGGGCAATTTCTAGCTCAACTCAATCAACCAACTAATTGGTGCGTGTATGCCTTGTATTACGATGAAAACAAGAATGATAGAATACAAGATTACGACACTAATTTACAGTTAGTTTTTTCGGTTTAGCTCTTGACAATTCTTACAAAAACAAATACATTGTTCAACAATTTCGTGACGTAACAGTTTTGCGTTGAGAAGAACAAGCATAGAAATGCATACAAATTGTAAACAGAAAAGTAAACACTTTTTGAAATTCCCAAAATAATATTAATTCATTCGTCTTTGCAGGAAAAATTTCAGTGGAATGTTTAGAATATTGTTGCGAGAAAATATGTATATAATTCGTTTTAGGCACATCCACAATAAATAGAGTAGCATGTGTGGAAATTTTTCAAATGAAGAAAACCAGTGTAAGTGTACTGTTGTATTTATTTAAATTTCTAAGCATAAATATATTAATTTTTTAAAATGAAATGTGCAGTGGCTTGTTGTAATAATTATTATGCAATTAAAGGATCGAAAACGATTTTTTTCAGTTTTCCGGCCGTTATAAAAGTTGCCAAAAATGGGTGTTATTTTGCAAAAGAAATTATATATTTAATACTAAATTTATAATTTCACAATTCTTTTATCATAATTTGATACATCTGATACATCTGAACTTATAATATATGTATATATTTATATACAACACAAGAAACGTCTTCTCCATTTGAATCACAACTTAATAGACAATTTTATTATCAATAGGCCGATATATTTCTTTAGAAATCTTTTCTTCCTCTTCTTCTTAATTGGCGTAGAAACCGCTTAAGCGATTATAGCCGAGTTAACAACAGCGCGCCAGTCGTTTCTTCTTTTCGCTACGTGGCGCCAATTGGATATTCCAAGCGAAGCCAGGTCCTTCTCCACTTGGTCCTTCCAACGGAGTGGAGGTCTTCCTCTTCCTCTGCTTCCCCCGGCGGGTACTGCGTCGAATATTTTCAGAGCTGGAGTGTTTTCGTCCATCCGGACAACATGACCTAGCCAGCGTAGCCGCTGTCTTCTAATTCGCTGAACTATGTCGATGTCGTCGTATATCTCGTACAGCTCATCGTTCCAACGAATGCGGTATTCGCCGTGGCTAACGCGCAAAGGACCATAAATCTTTCGCAGAACTTTTCTCTCGAAAACTCGCAACGTCGACTCATCCGTTGTTGACATCGTCCAAGACTTTGCACCATACAGCAGGACGGGAATTATGAGTGACTTATAGAGTTTGGTTTTTGTTTGTCGAGAGAGGACTTTGCTTCTCAATTTCCTACTCAGTCCGAAGTAGCACCTGTTGGCAAGAGTTATCCTGCGTTGGATTTCTAGGCTGACATTGTTGGTGGTGTTTACGCTGGTTCCAAGATAGACGAAATTATCTACGACTTCAAAGTTATGACTGTCAACAGTGACGTGAGAGCCAAGTCGCGAATGCGACGACTGTTTGTTTGATGACAGGAGATATTTCGTCTTGCCCCCGTTCACTGCCAGACCCATTTTCTGTGCTTCCTTGTCCAGCCTGGAGAAAGCAGAACTAACGGCGCGGGTGTTGAGGCCGATGATATCAATATCATCGGCATACGCCAACAGCTGTACACTCTTATAGAAGATGGTACCTTCTCTATTTAGTTCTGCGGCTCGAACTATTTTCTCCAAAAGCAGGTTGAAAAAGTCGCACGATAGGGAATCGCCTTGTCTGAAACCTCGTTTGGTATCGAACGGCTCGGAGAGGTCCTTCCCGATCCTGACGGAGCTTTTGGTGTTACTCAACGTCAGTTTGCACAGCCGTATTAGTTTTGCGGGGATACCAAATTCAGACATCGCGGCATAGAGGCAGCTCCTTTTCGTGCTATCGAAAGCAGCTTTGAAATCGACGAAGAGGTGGTGTGTGTCGATTCTCCTTTCACGGGTCTTTTCCAAGATTTGGCGCATGATGAATATCTGGTCGGTTGTTGATTTGTCAGGTCTAAAGCCACACTGATAAGGTCCAATCAGTTTGTTGACGGTGGGCTTTAATCTTTCACACAAGACGCTCGATAGAACCTTATATGCGATGTTGAGGAGGCTAATCCCACGGTAGTTGGCGCAGATTGTGGGGTCTCCTTTTTTATGGATTGGGCATAGCACACTTAAGTTCCAATAGTTGGGCATGCTTTCGTCCGATCATATTTTACGAAGAAGCTGATGCATGCACCTTATCAGTTCTTCGCCGCCTTGTTTGAATAGCTCGGCCGGCAATCCGTCGGCCCCTGCCGCTTTGTTGTTCTTCAGGCGGGCAATTGCTATTCGAACTTCTTCATGGTCGGGTAATGGAACGTCTGCTCTATCGTCATCGATTGGGGAATCGGGTTCTCCTTCTCCTGGTGTTGTGCGTTCACTGCCATTCAGCAGGCTGGAGAAGTGTTCCCTCCATAATTTAAGTATGCTCTGGGCATCAGTGACTAGATCACCTTTGGGGGTTCTACAGGAATACGCTCCGGTCTTGAAACCTTCCATAAGCCGCCGCATTTTTTCGTAGAATTTTCGAGCATTACCCCTGTCGGCCAGCTTATCAAGCTCTTCGTACTCACGCATTTCAGCCTCTTTCTTCTTCTGTCTACAAATGCGTCTCGCTTCCCTCTTCAACTCTCGGTATCTATCCCATCCCGCACGTGTAGTGGTCGATCGTAACGTTACGAGGTAAGCAGCCTGTTTTCTCTCCGCTGCGACACGGCACTCCTCGTCGTACCAGCTGTTCTTTTGCACTTTCCGAAAACCAATGGTTTCGGTTGCAGCTGTACGTAAGGAGTTTGAAATGCCGTCACACAGTTCCCTTATACCGAGTTGTTGACGAGTGCTCACATGATCGATCTGGTTGGTAGTTTTTCGATCCGGAGACAGCCAGGTAGCTTGATGAATCTTCTAATGCTGGAATCTAGTACTACAGGTAACCATATTTCGGGCCCCGGCGAAGTCAATCAGCCTCAACCGATTTGGGAATGTTTCGTCGTGGAGGCTGAATTTACCGACCGTAGTGCCAAATATACCTTCTTTGCCCACCCTGGCGTTAAAGTCGCCAAGCACGATTTTGACATCGTGGCGGGTTCAGCTCTCATAAGCGCGCTCCAAGCGCTCATAGAAGGCATCTTTGGTCACATCGTCCTTCTCTTCCGTCGGGGCGTGGGCGCAAATCAGCGATATGTTGAAGAACCTCGCCTTGATGCGGATTGTGGCTAGACGTTCATTCACCGCAGTGAATGATAGTACTCGGCGACGGAGTCTCTCTCCCACCACGAATCCTACACCAGACTTGCGCTCCTTTACATGGCCACTGTAGTAAATGTCACAAGGACCTAGTCGTCTCTGTCCTTGTCCCGTCCATCACATTTCTTGGACGGCTTTGATGTCAGCCTTTGTCTTTACGAGGACATCAACCAGCTGGGCAGCGGCACCTTCCCAATTAAGGGACCGGACATTCCAGGTGCATGCCCTCAATTCGTAGTCCTTATTTCGTTTGCCATGGTCGTCATCAAAAGGGGGTTCTCTCATCCGAGGCTGGTTGTAGCTCTTCACTGGGGGTGTTTTTTACGTGGCGGGTCCCAAACCCAGCGCACAACCCTTGTAGGGAAATGTTTCGCCTTCTCACTTTAGCTCACCTTCGAACGGATGTTCTTAGGCTACCCAGAGGATACTTGGTCAAAGACCGGAAGTAGTGAGCTGCTTGAGCCATGTGTAAAAGAATCGTTTCTAGCCACTCCCAAGTGAATGGCGATCAGAGAACTTTCCTCACTTGCGTTAACTTCTACACATGACTCCATCCTCCACACATGACTCCATCCTCCAATCTTTTCACTCAACAATATTCAATCGCTTCACTAAAACTTTTCATTAAAATCGAAAGAATTAATAATATTTTGCGAATTTACAAAAGTGTTTACTTTTCTATTTACAATTTGCAAGCCATTTGACAGTTTTTCACTCTTGTTCTTCTCAACACGGAACTAGGACGTTTCGTAATGGCGGTCGTCGTAATCTTGTATTCTATCATTCTTGGATGGAAATGTTTTATTTGTGCCATAAAACTCATTGTGGGGCAGTGTCAGTGGCACTACTTTTATATGTATATAAACGGAAATCGGGTCTGCTTTAGTATACCGTCCGAGGATTTTGGGAATCAAATGGGTATGGTCGGATAGAGGAGACTCTCCAGATCACGAATATATTATTTTTTTGATAGGTTGTTGATTCTCGTATTTGGGGTATAATCTGTTCACTTTATTTCATTTAGTTATTGTAAAAATGATGTCGATAAGGCAACACTGATTATTTGTAAGTTTGTAATTCATTTGTTATTCTTAAATAATCATAATTCAACAATAATTTAAATGTATATTAAAAGCTATTTTTGCACTATATTATATAAAATAAATGTGTACAAATGAATTAGTGAAGTGTTAGTGGATATAAAAGTGAAAAATATAAATGAAAAATTAATTTTATATATCGAAAATATGTAATTAAAATATTGCAAATTTTCAACTTTAAACGCGAATATCTCGAAAACTATAAGCTTCCTGCGGCTATAACTAAATCTTTAGATAATTTGTAGTAAAGTTACGCTAGTAAAAATTTTAAAGTAGTGTAACGAACATGGATACGAGAACTAAAATAGAAAAGACGATATATTGTTAGAATTAACTAGTCAGCGTAGTTGCCGGAATGTTCGAGTGGCGAAGTTTTGTTAACGATCTAGTACTCATATAAGGGCTGCCGGACTGTGCAACAGACACAGTCTTAGTTAAAGTGCTGCCGTAATAAGAGCAAATGATATATAAATAAAAAGTTGTTATTTCGGATAATGAGTAGAAATCATTAAGTTGTTGAAATTAGAAATAAGGATACGTGTATAGCTACTTAAATGCGATTTTTATTTATCAATCCAGCAATCGAACTCAAGAATGAATTACATTAGGGGTATTCAGACCAACCTTGTGAATTCGTTAGTCGTTATTCGGTAGTTTTTTACATGTACTTTTTTTGTAAAATTAACAGACTATCGTTCTACCGAGTAACGAACTATCCATCTGGTAAGCTTGATAATTGTTTCGTAACTCGCAAGAATGATAGAAACAAGATTGCGCATTGACGAGTTCAAATTTTGCTCGTTCTGCGCATCTACGTCACGGTGGACCAACGTAAAATCAGCTGATTTTCAGTTGTTTGTTTTTCTTTGCAATAAGAAGCAATTTTGTATTGCATTCATACAAAAACATGAATGTCATCAAAAGTTAACATTAATATAAGTGCATATTAATAAAAGATATCAATATAAGTGAATATTTTATAGTGAACATTTACCTATGTACATATTCATTTAATTGAATTTTCATTGTATTATTTAATTTTGTCTTTTTGCTGCGTTTGTTTCAACCATATACATTTATGCAAATAAAAAGATTGAATATTTTGTGACCAAGTATAAACTTATTGTCATATTTTGCTATACATATGTTCAATTAAATTTTTATTTAAGGAACGAATCCTAAAATACATTCTAGCTCTGAAAAACAATTATTTTACTTTCGAGCTACAATTTACAAAATTACTTAAATCTAAGTGCTTCTGGACGTAATTTGTACATACATACATACATGCAAATCAGTACCATTTACATCGTCAAATACTGCTTGCAAGGCTCTCATATGCTCCATCAACATATCTGTTGGTTTTAAGAGTCCTCCTTCAGAAAGGTGATCCACCCAAGTATAAGACGAACAATTTTCTCGTCTTTCTCATCGATGACCTCCTCTCCTGCAGTTTGAAGTGCCTCTCCAACCTCGTCTTCTTGAATTACTTCAACAGGGGCGGTATTCTTCAACATTGTTGTTAACATCTCTTTTTGGAACGAGACTCCATCCTTTTCTGCCGTTCATTAGCCTCTGCAGGAGCAGTGGTTATCGTTGGAAAAGCGCTTGGTAGCAACTTAGTTGGATTCCGCGAACTTGAACCTGCAAGAGTGTTTGGTTATAAAAGTAAAATTACTTACAAAAATGAATCCATTGTTTTACTATTGTTTTATTTTTAGGGAAATGGAAAAAAACCCATTTCGTAGCACAATTTTTACCATTATTATTATTGCACCCGAACACTGTGCAACGCATTTTAAAAATATAAAATTTCACAATTTATACAACACGTGAAAACACAATCGAATTCACTTTCAAAAGCGCGGGCGAATAAAAAGTCAACCGTGACGTCAGCTGACTGAAAGCAAACATGCGCATTGCGTAATCTCTTTCTCTATCATTCTTGCGTTACTCGGTAATATCACATCAGCTTTTCTCCTGCTCCTCTGTACATAAATTTAAAGTACTTACCAGTAATAAATTTGATCTGCTCCACATAATTTTCAATTCAATGACTGACAATTTTTGATTTTGCACTTTGTTGAGGCATTTTTACTCTTTAATAAAATTGAATCAGCTGTTTCGGAATAAAATTTATCAGAATACAGAGGTAGAACAAAAATTATGTTCACAGGTAAGCCTTTTAACGAAGTATCAACTAACGAATTACCAAATTAACAGGCTTCGGCCTGAATACCCCTAATGTAAACTATTTATCGAGAAATTTGTTACAGCATATTCATACAATTTTGTAAGTTAAGTAGTTTTTGACAAAAAATCTCAAATGATACATTTTTTTATGCGACTTTTTATTTATTTTGCGGAAATTTGTGAAACTACTGTCAAAATCTGGCGAACGTTTTGTGATCCGCGAGTTATTGCATTAAATTTTTTAAATAATAAAAAAAGAAACCAGTAGCAATTTGAGATGATGGTAAGTTTGTTGGAGAGAAAGCCTCACCTAACCAGAGAAATGACATCGTTTGGATTCACAAAAACAATTGGATGGAGAGTGGGAAGGTATTGCGACTGAGTTGAATAATAACGGCCCTCCAATCCGTAATGGCAGCTAATGGAATAGGGTAGGAATAAACAATTTTCATTTCATATATGTACATATGTATGCAGATAATTATATCCGTATTGATTTGTGGATTAAGTACGTTTGCTTGGATTACAAAATAAAATTAGAAAAAAAAATACTGGTAATAAGATAGAGATAGCCACAGGTGGAGGACCGGCAATATTACGATTCTTTTGGCGCCGCGATTTGATAGTACGGGTGAATAGAGGTCTCCTCAGACTTATAGTTTTTGAGATATTTGTATTTAAAGTTCAAAAATTTTTAAAAGCAATGCTCGTTATTTCACTAAGTTAACCCAATTTTCACACATTTTTAATTAAAATATTTTTAATTACAGAGTACACATTGAAATATACCCAAAATTTACACTTATTGTGTATTTTTTAAGAAAAAAAATATACTTTAAAAACTACTTTGCACATTCACACTTTCAAGAGATTTGTGTGATTACTTTTATAAAAAATAGCGGTGTTGCCACACTTTGTGTCCTGAAAACTAATCAACAATTTTTCTGTTTAATTTTTTAATCTTGAGGACCTCCTCTTTCCGTCCATACCCTCAAGTCCCGGGGCCAAAAGAATCATCACCGTGCCGGAGAGCCTTACGCTCAACGTAGTTTAATGCCTTTAGAGTAAACCGCGGATGAGTTGCTCAGCGTGCAGCATGCGTTGAATCCAAGTGGAGCAAGGTTTGCAACCATTGTCGCTGAAAATTTAGATGAAATGAGCACATATGCGGAAAGTGACGAGGTGCGGCCCTGACAAGCATCTATAACCAGAGTGGATGAGCACGAAAATTTGAGTAAGAAAGCTTTGGAAAATTAAGCGCACACGCAAACCTTGTCGGTACCTTACAAAAACAATTATTTCAGTGGGAACAACTGAAATGGCAAAGTATACGAGGAAAATATTTGAGTTAAAATAAAGAAAAATTGGTCATGTATAAAATAAAAACTTGAAAGGCCAATGAAAGTTTCTTCATCAGGATAATTAACGTTATATTGCTTACAAATATTGAGTAACGCAGAGCATATATACTGTATATGTATGTACATTAACCGTACGATTCTGTACTGTGATACAGTCTCAAATCTCTAAATTTGAGATTTTAAGTTAGAGACAATTTTTGAGACTTGAGACGATTTTGCTATCTTCATCATACCCACGTCACAAACCACCAAAGCTTACATTCCACCCTACACACCAACCAACCACATCACACCAGCTGATTCCACACACAAAAGAAAAGAAAAGGGGACCAAAAGGACAACTGCAACTCACTTCGCTTTCGACTTTAACCGCGACTTGCACGCGTGGGCAAATACCTCGAACGAGCGTTTTCTTCAATATCCAGTTTTTCGCAAGTTAAATCGCCAGTTTTTTCGGCAGTTAAATCTACGGTTTTCCGGCAATCAATATCATTAATTAACAAATAAAACATTAATCAAAAGTGCGTGCAAACTAAAACTAAATAAAATTCGGGCGCGAACTTAAAAATAAATAATTAAAATACGGGCGCGAACTCATAATAAACAAATAAACAAAAAGCCAAAAAACAAAAAAAAAAAAAAAAAAAAAAGTCAAGAACCATCAACGCAGCAAATGCGGAACGCCAACACTAAATAAAATTCGCGTTTGGAAGGAATTCCCATCGAGAAAAGCCAGGAAACGCACCTCTTTTATATACAAATATACACACCACTCACCAATCCCCAAACTCCTTGAGGAAAACCAGAGTGAGTGCATCAATTCCACTTCTGATTTCATTTATTATATGTATACATATATGTATGTAGCGTTGCACAAACGGTCAATATAAAAGAACCGAAAGAAATTAAACCCGGTTTATAAAAACGGTTTGTAAAAATTCTAAATCGGCGGCAAATTTAAGTACCGGTAGAATCCAATACGGTACATAATATATATGTATATATGTATCCACAGTATATATGTATATATATATATATATATATTTAAATATATTTAACTAAACAAATAATTATTCCTTGCTTTTTAAACTTACCTTCGTGTATACAATACACACAATTCCCACAGAGAAAAAATTCAATATTTTCAAATTATTCTGGCAATACCGCTCCAGTTCATTAACTGTGAGAGGGACACTTGTCAATTATACGAACAATACCTCTTCAGCTTATTAAGCTGTGAGAGGAATTGCTTCCAAAAAGTAAGCAAAAATCGCAAGAAGAATACAGCATAAAAGGGAATAAGTACAAACATACATATATACATATCCTCAAGCGGATTATATACATTATATAACTAAAATTGATACATATACATATACATATATATTATACATTAGCGATTTTGCGCATATTTCTGAGCGCGAGTACACAACCGCGAATTGTTTCTACATACTGCCTTATATTCACACATGCGTGTATACCTATAAACATAGGATACAAGTAATAAAGAGATATTGAGAAAATAAACAAACGGTGCGAACGGTGAAATATCTTTGGTGCGGAAAATCCAACAAAATTGGTTGAGATAACTAAATCTTTCAAACTAATACTTCCCTTTGTACATACATACATACACATCTTGAAAGTCCAATTTTGGCGATTTCCGAGCAGTTTCTTGTTCCTTGTCAAACAAGAACAAGCATAATTGCACATATTTATTTAACGCATACTATATGCACATAAACTCCATACGTATGTACAAAGGATATTGACCTAGTATTCAGTGCGCGCTGATACAAGGGCGTACGGATAAAACCGTAAAAATATTAAAAAAAAAAAAAGTAATACAAATGCGAGCAATAAAAGCGATAAACGCATTTTTAAATCCTTTTACTGAAATAACAGCTCTTATTTATTGAAAAGAGCTTTTGGTCACATACATATATATTTTACTATTTCAATTGTGCGGAAACAACAACTCTTATTTGTTAAAAAGAGTTTCGGTACCAGATTTTCTATTATAATAAAATATACATATATATTTTATTAATTCAAATTTTCTGAATGAGCACAGATTCAAAAGAATCTAAAGCAGAATTCTTAAGAATTCCAAAAATGATTACGGATGACAAAAGTCCATGTACACCTGCAGAAGCTACACGCTCGAAGCAAGGTGCTACAAAGCAAAAAAGGGGGAAGACATTTCGTATATTAAATTCATTTCTGAGAGTGATAGCTTAATTAAATACTGCACTCGATTTGCATCTTCACCGATTCAGGACAACTCTGAATCGGTACTAGAAATAAAAAATAAATCTATTGACAATTTTTGGACACGCCTCCAAGCTGCATACGACGCAATAGTAGAAACTGATGATTCAGATCTACCAGAAAATTTTAAATCTTCGGCTTACGCCAAATACGAAAATTGCTTAGACCGCTATGAAGACACAAAAGCAATAATCTCAGATCAATTAAAACTTATGAAGGCAATTGCACCTACTCCCCACAGTAGAGTAGAGTTACCACAATTGCAAGCCCAAGAGGCAAGTTCAGGCATTCATCTCAAAGTGCCAGCGTGTGATACGGAAATATTTCATGGAGGTTATGAACAATGGCCGTCCTTCCGGGACATGTTTACAGCCGTGTACATAAACCATCCAAAATTATCACAAGCGCAAAAATTGTATCACCTCCGATACAAAACTAAAGGTCAAGCAGGCGTAATAGTCAAGCAGTTCGCATTGAATGACGATAATTTTAATTTAGCTTGGGAAGCTTTAAGACAAAGATACGAAAATGAAAGAATCTTAGTTGACAAGCAAGTAACGATACTTATGAACTTGCCTAAAATTCAAAGAGAAACCAGTGAAGAATTCATGAAACTAGAATCCACTGTTTCAAATTGTTTGTCGGTTCTATCGACACAAAATATTCCCACTCACAATTGGGATCCTATTCTGGTAAACATATGTACCGCCGCATTACCAGAAAAATCATTACTTTTGTGGGAGCAATCGCTCTCATCAAGAAGAAAATGCCCAACGTGGCAGCAGATGAAAGATTTCTTAACTACCCAATACGAAATTGCGGAAAGGGTAGACAAAAAAGTAGTCAGAACTAAAAACGTTCAACAAGACTTAAATCGAAGCTTCAATAGACCCCAAGCCGGAAGCAACAATAATTTAAACAGAAGCTTTTTCAAAACACAATCGTTCACATCTGAACAAAATAAATTCACGTCATGCGAACTATGTTCTGGAGGGCATAAGTTAAAAGCTTGCGAGAAATTTAAAAAAATGAATGTCACTGAAAGGAACAACTTTGTCAGGTCAAAAAGACTCTGTACAAACTGCTTGTCCCACTCACACATTCTTAATACTTGCGAAAGCAAATTTAATTGCGTATATTGCCACAAAAGGCATCATTCTATGTTACATCTCAATAACTTTCCCAACACATCTCATAGCAGCGCTTTTTCAAAAAAAGCCACGGGTTTAGTTGCAACAGCAACTCCCGAAACAAAACCTCAAGAAAATTGCCAAGAGACACCATGTTGTTCAAAGGCATTAAAAACTCAAACGCTACACAGCGAAAATCATAGTAGAGTACTACTACCCACAGCAGTTGTCTCCATCGAACATCGAGGAGAACTGTTCAAACTAAGAGCCCTAATAGACCAAGGATCGCAACGATCATTCATAGCGTCTAGGGCACAAAATAGGCTAAAACTGCCAACAAAACATGCCAACTATGAAATTACGGGAATGGGCGGACGAGTAGTACAAAACTCAAGTAAAATCTGCCCCATTACCCTAATTTCCCCCAAAGCGGATAAGCGCATTCAAGCAAATGCTATTGTCTTACCGCAACTAACAAACATGCTTCCAAGCTATCAAATAAATAGCAAGCATTGGGATAAAATTTCACACCTGACACTGGCAGATCCCAACTGCAACACGCCAGCTCAGATAGACATCCTAATAGGCAGCGACCTTATACCGCAAATCATATTAGAAGGTGTTGAAAAAATTTCGAAAACACTACTGGCGCAAAATACCATTTTCGGATGGGTCCTAAGTGGACTAGTTGCGGAACCAGTCACAGCCATGACAACTCAAGTTGAGGAAATCTCAAACGAGTACCTCAATTCACAATTGAGAAAATTTTGGGAGGTAGAAGAACTCCCCCCCATTCCAATTACAACACCTGAAGATCAGTATTGTGAAGACTTTTACAAAGCCACAACTACTCGATCAGATAATGGTCGGTATGTCGTACGACTACCAATAAAACAACAATTTCCAGACACACTCGCCTTAGGTCACTCTCGCACCTCTGCAATACAGCAGTTTCTAAGTATGGAGAAAAGCCTACTTAAAAAAGGTGAGCTTAAACAAGTTTATGATGGTGTCTTGGAAGAATACCTTCATTTAGATCACATGGAGGAAATAAGCCCATGTGAAAAAATCATAAAAGGCAAATATTACTCTTTCTACTTGCCACATCATGCAGTAGTAAAGCCTGAGAAGAAAACAACAAAAGTTCGAGTTGTCTTCAATGCATCACGATCCACGAGCTCGGGTAATTCCCTAAATGATATTCTATTTACGGGACCCACACTCCAACCAGATTTAATGCTCCTCATATTGAACTGGCGTATATACAAATACGTATTCAATGGGGATGTCGAAAAGATGTATCGACAAATACTGGTTCATAAAGATGATCAAGATTTTCAGCGGATTATTTTCCGAAAATCTGCCAATAGTCCACTACGCGACTTTAAATTGAAAACAGTTACCTTTGGCGTAAACTGTGCCCCATATCTAGCCATTCGTACACTACACGAACTGGCAGAAGACACAAAGCCAGAATTTCCACTGGCAACACAAGTCTTAAAAACGCAAACGTATGTAGACGATATCCTGTCTGGAAGCCACAGTCTTCCACAAGCATACGAGACCTTATCACAGGTAATAAATGCCCTCAATACCGCAGGGTTTCCTTTAAAAAAGATTACAGCCAATCACCCAAATATTTTAAAAAATATTCCTAAAGACCATTTGTTGGATACTAATTTCCTTATATTTGAAAAGGAAAGTACAACAAAAACACTAGGCATCCAATGGAATGCGATATCGGACCAGTTTTCATACACGACTGAGTCCATATCCGCATTATCCGCTGTTACAAAACGCCAAATTCTCTCCTCGGTGGCAAAACTTTTTGACCCCGCAGGATGGCTTTCGCCAATTATGATACAAGCGAAAATCCTGATCCAAGAATTATGGCTAGACGGAACCGACTGGGACGAACAAGTGAAACCTCTTCGCTTAGAAAAATGGTCCCAGTTCGCTAATAATTTGAACGACATCTCGAAGATACAAATTCCACGGTGGGTAAACTATTCCCCCGAATACAAAGTGGAACTACACGGCTTCTGCGACGCCTCTGAAAAGGCATATTGTGCCACTATATATGTGCGTACACAAAGCGATGTCGCAACTACAAGCCACTTATTAGCGGCAAAAGCAAAAGTTGCGCCTCTAAAAACGCTAAGTCTCCCACGACTTGAACTCTGTGGCGCTCTGCTACTAGCAAAGCTAGCTTCAATGGTGCAGACCCACTTAAATATGGCGAAATACAGATTATATTTATGGTCCGATTCCGAGATAGTTCTAGCCTGGTTAGAAAAACCACCACATGCGTGGAAAACTTATATTTCTAACCGAACGTCTGAAATACTTGACCTAGTAGGATCAGTCACTTGGCGTCACGTAGCCAGTGCCGACAATCCTGCTGATCTAGGTACAAGAGGATGCAAACCTCTGCATCTCGCCACCTCCACCCTCTGGTGGAATGGCCCCCGATGGTTAACAGAATCTCCCGATTCTTGGCCACAATCGCCCATGCGCAACATACTTGCCCCAGAAAGTCGTAAAATCGACACTTATCATGCAACACTGGATGACACTGACATCCTTGAACGATTTTCATCGTTCCCCCGAGCCCTCCGGGTAGTTGCCTATATGCTCAAGTTTTTAGAGCGGCTTAAACTTAAAGTTAAAGGAGCAACTTATCTCCATTGCGATAAATTGACGCACCAAGACTTACAAAAAGCAAAGGTCGCTCTTATCGCATCAACCCAAACGCGCTACTTCAGCCGCGATATAGAATTACTAAGGGAATCGAAGCCTATCGATAAAAAGAGCTCACTCTTAGTTTTAAACCCATTTCTAGACACGACTGGTCTACTTCGTGCGAATGGTCGGCTTGCTAATTCAAGCCTAACGTACAATGAACGCCACCCTATAATCATACCAGAGAGGTGTCCGTTTGCCACTTTATTTATTAGATATATCCACATACTAATGCTCCACGCCGAACATCGCCTCATGCAACATATGGTCCGCCAAGAGCTGTACATACCCCGACTGAAGCCCCAAATAAAGAAATGCATTTTCATGTGCAAAATCTGCACTATGCATAAGCAGAAAATGCGATCGCAGATTATGGCAGCACTTCCACCTGAACGCTGCAATTTTGCTCTGCCTTTCACCACTACAGGTGTAGATTTTGCTGGGCCTTTTATGATAAAGGCATCCATGCTAAGGTCTCCTACCCTCATGAAAGGCTATGTGGCTGTTTTTGTCTGTTTCACGACAAAAGCAGTACACCTTGAGCTATGTACGAATCTGACGACGGAGGCTTTTCTTGCGGCTTTTGCTCGTTTCGTCGGACGACGAGGTTTTCCATCAAAGATCATGAGCGATAATGGTAAAACATTTATCGGAGCGCAAAGAGCTACCGAAAAACAGTTTGTGGACTTCACCAGACAAGTCTCACCGGAAATTGTCCAAAAATACGCTCCCCAAGGTATCAATTGGCAGTTTATCCCCCCAAGCGCCCCTCACATGGGCGGCTTATGGGAGTCAGCTGTAAAAAGCTTCAAATCTCATTTCAAGAAGCTAGCTGGCAACTATAAATTCAATTATGAAGAGTTCACGACACTCTTAACTAGAATTGAAGCCGTTCTTAACTCACGGCCTCTCGCTGCACTCTCGCAAGATCCCTCAGACTTTACTGCCCTCACGCCAGGGCATTTTCTTAAAGGAGCGCCCATTCTGGCCACACCTGAGCCAGGCGTGGAGTCGCTTTCCTTATTAAACCGTTGGGAAAGAATTAAGATTCTCCATCACGACTTCAGTCGCCGATGGAAAGATGATTATTTAAAGGACCTCCACAGAAGGTACCGATGGAAAATCACAGAAAATGCGCCTAAGCTTGGAGATTGTGTCTTAATCAGTGACGATTGTCTCCCCCCTACCGAGTGGCGGCTTGGCCGCATAGAGAAGCTCTACTACGGCTCCGACGGTCATATTCGCGTAGTCGATCTCCGTACACAATCGGGAACGCTAACTAGACCGCTCGTTAAATTATGCTTTTTGCCAACCGCAGATAAAATCCAAACGTAACCGCAACCAATAAACAAAGAAATAAAGAAAAAAAAAAAAATTTGTATGTATATGTATATATAATAGTAAACGCACCCACTATGTCGATCCGTACGACGACTCAATCCTGCCACATTACGTGCCACCACCGGCTATATGATATATACACATATATATATGATAATTAAAAAAAAAAAAAAAAAAAAATCCTATTTCTTGACAGGTCGATATGGAAGCCGAGATGCCCAATACTCCAACGCCCTCTGTACGTTCGGCCGTGACTGTTCCGCGCCCTAAAGCTACCCCTGTAGCAGCGCCGCGAACAACCATAGTTCCCGCAGCCCACCGAGAGCTTCCGACAGCTCCGCGTAGAGACACGCAAGCCCGGTCTCCGGAACCAGCACCACTTCAGTGCGCGCTATGTCGCCGCCGACATCGATTGCCACATTGCGGTATATTCAAGGGGATGACGCCTCAGCAACGCCAGCAGGTCGCCCAGGCCCACGGGCATTGCTTAAACTGTCTGGCGCCTACCCATCTAACGCGCGAATGCACCACCGGGTATCAGTGCCAGGTGTGTATGGGTCACCATCACACCATGTTCCACCGCAATGCTGGACCCGACGTTGAGCGTCGTCATCCCCCTCGCGGCAGTACTGCCAGCCGACGACTCCCGCGACCGCAACCGCGAAGGCAAGCCTTCCCTTCGGAGGAGTCCCGCGCCTGGCGCCATCATCACCATGCCACATCGCATCGGAGGCGCCATCCTAGGCCGCAAGCCCGTCGTAAGACAGGTCTCAGCAACGTTGTTGCAACACTGCAACAACTTCAGAGGCTACTAGGCTGAATACGCGCCTAGGGGGGCCAGGATGTACAAATGAGCATCCTCCCCAAGGCATCCACACACACACTACACGATCACACCACATCAACTTCACAACATTGACACGCACCTTCATCATACCCACGTCACAAACCACCAAAGCTTACATTCCACCCTACACACCAACCAACCACATCACCCCAGCTGATTCCACACACAAAAGAAAAGAAAAGGGGACCAAAAGGACAACTGCAACTCACTTGTTAAATCGCCAGTTTTTTCGGCAATCCATATCAAGTTTTTCGGCAGTTAAATCGTTTTCCAGTTTTTTTCGGCAATCCATATCCAGTTTTTCGGCAATTAAATCTCCAGTTTCTTCGGCAGTTAAATCTACAGTTTTCCGGCAATTAATATCCAGTTTCTTCGGCCGTTAAATCTACAGGTTTTTCGGCAATCCATATCAAGTTCTTCGGCAGTTAAATCTCCAGTTCTTCATCCAGTTTCTTCGGCAGTTAATCTCCAGTTTTTCGGCAGTGCATAGTGTTATAAGCATTTTTCTTACTCATTACTTTTTATAACGTTAACATTCAAATTGTGAAAATCCTGATAAAATACCTACAATATACCTACACACGCGTATACCCATTTTAAAACCAATTCGTCAATTCGCCAATTTCATTTTGTTTTTTTGTACAAAACAAATTTGGTAGTGATCGTGAAGGTGAGTGAGAAAATAGAAAAGCATTTGCAGTGCACAGTATATATCCGTCATATTTTGCATAAATATATCTTAAGGTTGGTACGCAGCTCTCAAGTAATTGCTCAAGAAAAAAAATACATTATTTCTCAAGTAATTTTGGCAGCTGGTTACGCATTGTGAATGATCTACATTAGAAGAGCAAGAGAGAATAAACAAAGAAAACAAACTTTGTGCGTAATATGTATGTGTGTATGTATATGGTAACATAAATATTTTCATTGAGATTTAAGAAATGTTGTTGATGATTGGTAGGTTTTATACAACATTTCAAAATGGAATATACTTCATAATAATGATTTCAACTAATTTAGGATGAATTTGACGATTACTTCGAATTTCCTTCAAGAAACAATTGTTGATTTGATGTTTCTTCGCAAAACAAGGTTTGCCATATTCACATTTTACTGAAAAAAAGTATCAAAAATTGGTACTAGATTTCTTGAGAGCTGCGTACTAGCACAAGTAAGTTTGTCGCAGGAAAGTATCTTGACCGTTTCTTAAGCGTTTTTTTATATGAAGTTTTTACGTTTCTTGAGAGCTGCGTACTAAGCTTTATCATGATCACGCGCCAAATAAGATTTTATTATGAGCAATAATCGCAACATGCATTCTATCTACTCAACCAATCACATTTTAGCTTAAAGTTGTCTAGCACATGCAATTGCATATTTGCTTATCGTTTCCCTTAAGTCTGAATATTAAAATTTAGGTGACATACATATGTGTAAGTACTTTTATTGAAGTCGAAAATTACAATACGAGAACTTCCATGGAATTGAAGTGATCCCGTTCCTACCTAATACCATGTTCAGACCAACACTTAATCACACGATTTCGGCTGTTGAGTGGCTTATCCCACTAATCTTATAAATTTATCAAGATTTCGCTATACAAAAATGACAGTTCAAAATCACTTCATCGGAGTGATTTGAAACTGATCCACGCTAAATCTCTCTGTGCGACACTAATTTTTCGGCATCTACTTGGCAGCATTGGAAATCTATTACATTATCACAGCTGATTTAGACACTACAAAAAGAAAATATTTAAAAGAATACGGCTTTTATTACAAAATACTATATGACAATGTTTTCTTTTGATAAATATTGAGCGATGTAAATTCTTGAATGGCAAAAACAGCTGTTTTTAATCTTTTCAACGGCAGTAAGAAAACTGTTGGGTTATGAAATGCTTAAATGTAATCTAATCTTTTGAATTTTCGGTCTGAATATGGTATAAGTTGCTTGTTGTCCTAACAACATAAAAATCTTCAAAATATATTATAAATCAACGTTGTTGAACATTTTAATTTTTATAAAGTAAAGCCGTTGTTGACACAAATATAAAGGAAAATAATATTTAGTTTGAAGGCGTCAAAAATGTTAGTTTGGGATGCATTCGTGACATTTTTCAATGATTTTCGTATGACAACAATGTAGTCATGCGTATCTTTTCATTCGCCAGTCACAATATGAACACATCGCATTTTCGACAAAATGTTCGATTCGCCGTATGCATTCGATTCACCACAATTACACTGCAAATGTTTCAAATGTGATGTCTTGCTATACTGCCTTCACCTTGATGAGCAAACAGTAAAAAATGTAGTTGATTCTGCTTCGTTTGGTAATATGTAAAAAAGTGAAACCAGTTAAAATAAAAGTAAAATGCTGTTACGATATTCCCTAGACAAACATTGCATTAACAAAACAGCTATAAGTATTATTAGTACAATAGCTTCATCAAACAGTTCAGAAACAATGATATACACCTTATTTTTCGCACATGTGACTTAAAGATAACTATGCTTTCTATTATTTCTTCAAGTTTTTGATATTTATTTGATTTTTTCTTATGTTTGAGGATAAATAACGAGGGTTCATACACTCTTAAAAAGCAGTGACTTTTATCCACAAAATAATAGTAATTACAAAACAATAATTACCAAGTCTCTTTATATATTTGTAAAAATCGCAAATAATCATTTTATTATTTAGAGTT